>NC_083104.1:25025521-25229404 GCF_949774975.1 Lagenorhynchus albirostris | reverse complement strand
AATATAAATGAGTTGCTACATGTTAAGAGCTTAGAATGGCGCCTAGCATGGTAAGTCCTCAACTATACACACACACATAAACACACACACATATATGGTATATTTAGTAATGTATATTATATATTATGTAATATATTTAGTAATGTATATTATATATGTATGTATACATACGACATTTTGGTTAGTATCATATTAGATGGGCTCGTTTGGGTAGAAGAGACAGAAATAGACTTTGCCTAAGTTAAGCAAAACAGGAATTTTATTAGCAAGGTGGTGAGGGTGTCTCTGAAGAACCAGAATCAGTCAAGAACCTGGTGCCTGCAGAGAATCCTTCACTGTCTCACCTGCCCAGGCCTCGGCAGGGTGGGCGGAGCAAAGGAGGAGGTCATCTCAGAAAGGAAACTGGTGAAAAGATGATGCAGTAAGACTGAAAGATACATCTCATCCTAGTTAATAATCTGACCTAGGTCTGTAAGATAGATTTGGTTTCCAAAACAGGTACTGAAGGAGGCTGTTACACACCCCGGATATGAGTCAAAGCCCAGTATGATGTCAAATTTAGTGGATTTTTTTTTTTTTTTTTTTTTGCGGTACGCGGGCCTCTCACCATTGTGGCCTCTCCCGTTGCGGAGCACAGGCTCCGGACGCACGGGCTCAGTGGCCATGGCTCACGGGCCCCAGCCGCTCCGCGGCATGTGGGATCTTCCCGGACCGGGGCACGAACCCGCGTCCCCTGCATCGGCAGGCGGACTCTCAGCCACTGCGCCACCAGGGAAGCCCGTGGATGGGTTTTAATTTAGCAACATATACTGTATACTATGACTTTCCTATCTAAAAAATTACCAAATATTGTTAGCAACAGACGGGACCATAACCACAACCATGGTCTATTCACTCTTGGAAACCTATAAATGGATTCTGGAGAAGGAGGTAATCTCTGAAGAGGGAATTCTTGTCCCAGAGGTAGTCAGCTGGGTAACAGACAAAGTGAAACCAAACCATACATACTCTCTTGACTTGAGATCATCTCTTTCCAAACCACACAAAATCAATGCGGGATAAAACAACATGCCCTGCTCTTGGCTGCCCTCCTTATCATCCCTTTTTGCTGCCTTATTTTCGATTTGCCCACGTGCTTACAGTTCTGACACAAGAACTTGTCTGTTACCCAGAGGAAACTTGAGTGCCTTCAAGCTGAAAGGTACAGGGGCTCTCGTGGCCTATTAAAACTGGCTGTAGTGTATCTGAGAGCGTAATTACCAGTTCACTGTGATTTACAAAACCTTTCTCATCTGAGACATAATACTTAAACACACAATAATTCTACTTGAGTAATTTAAACATTTGATTTGTCCCCTTGAGTTTCTCCCGCTACATCCAAAGGCTGGGATCTATTTGCCACACTAACCCCATCTGCATATTCTACTTCCAATCTCTGAGCACAGAGGCTCCCTTATCCTCGTGGAGCTTCTTTTTAGACAGAAATCTCACATTTTTCAATGAATCATGTTTATTTTGGATGCCATCATGTTGCATGTCTGTGAAGATTCAGAGGAAAGATTTGAGGCTGAGATATAAATGATTCGGGTTTCAAATATGGTAGGCCAATATACCCTGAGAAAACCATAATTCAAAGAGTCAGGTACCACAATGTTCACTGCAGCACTATTTACAACAGCCAGGACAAGGAAGCAACCTAAGTGTCCATCGACAGATGAATGGATAAAGAAGATGTGGCACATAGATACAATGGAATATGACTCAACCATAAAAAGAAATGAAATTGAGTTATTTGTAGTGAGGTGGCTGGACCTAGAGTCTGTCATACAGAGTGAAGTAAGTCAGAAAGAGAAAAACAAATACCGTATGCTAACACATGTATATGGAATCTAAAAAAAAAAAAAAATTGTTCTGAAGAACCTAGGGGCAGGACAGGAATAAAGACACAGACATAGAGAATGGACTTGAGGACATGGGGGGGGGGAAGGGTAAGCTGGGACGAAGTGAGAAACTGGCATGGACATATATACACTAGCAAATGTAAAAGAGATAGATATTGGGAAGCAGCCGCATAGCACAGGGAGATCAGCTCGGTGCTTTGTGACCACCTAGAGGTGTGGGATAGGGAGGGTGGGAGGGAGACGCAAGAGGGAGGAGATATGGGGATATATGTATACGTATAGCTGATTCACTTTGTTATACAGCAGAAAACTAACACAACATCATAAAACAATTATACTCCAATAAAGATGTTAAAAAAACATACGGTAGGCCAGAGAGACACATTTTTACAACCAAATGGAATAGTAATATATTTGGACATATGGAATTCATGTCATGTTTCATTTTCTTCAATGTTGTTGGCAGAAAAGCCATAGTGAGAGAAATGGCTTTCTTTTCCCTTGTGGTTTTGCTTAAGCAGTGGAGAGTCACCAACCAACATTTGGTTCTTACATTGATCCTCTGCTCAGGATTAAGAATCACAGGTCGCCAGTTAACAATAGGATCTTCTACTGTCAAGTGTTGGGGGATTTAAAACTATTCAAATACAAACCCATTACCCATCCTAGACCTTACCAATTTTTAGGAAGTACCTAGAAGGAGACAGTACTATAATAATATTTTTTTTTTTTTTTTTTTTTTGCGGTACGCAGGCCTCTCACTGTTGTGGCCTCTCCCGTTGTGGAGCACAGGCTCTGGACGCGCAGGCTCAGCAACCATGGCTCACGGGCCCAGCCGCTCCGCGGCATGTGGGATCTTCCCGGACCGGGGCACGAACCCGCGTCCCCTGTATCGGCAGGCGGACTCTCAACCACTGCGCCACCAGGGAAGCCCCCTATAATAATTTTATAGAAGGAAAAATCTTAGCCAGAGGCATGAGGGGTCTACTCCAAGTTTGAGGACCCTTAAAGACTTCAGAACCACAGTGCAAAATAAAGGTGATCCAAGACAGTGTTTGTTGAAGTGCGACATTTGCCTATGTTGGTAGGCAAAGTTCGTTAACTAGATGCTGGTACCAGGCACCGTTCTAAGCACTTTCCATTATTACCTAAGATATCACAGTAACAGTCAGAAGTAAATGTTCTTATTATTTTGATGTTACAGATGAGGAATCTGAGCACAGGGATGTTAAATGTCTTGCCCATCATCACAACGCTAGCAAACAGCAGAAGTGGGATTTGAACCTAGGCTGTCTAGCTCCCAGGTCTGTGCTCTCAGCCACTGTACTTATCGGTTTCACATGTGTCTATCTCAATGCATATCCGAAACAAAAAGATAACAAGGTATTATTGCTCTAGATAAGCCTAAAATATAGAAGGTACTGGTAATCCATTTGGTACAGATATGATGCCCTGATGTGCTCATAAATGGGTCAAGCCTTCAGTGACAACACCTTCTACAATATCACACTGGAAAGATGGGTATTATGATACCTTATGCTATTAAATTAAAACCAATGCACCTATATTAAATTACAGATTTGTTTTCAATTTACAGATTTACACAGATATACTGAATATATGTGTGTATGGCTTTATTCTTTTCAGGGCTACATTTCATGGATATTTTCTCCCAAAATGGCAAAAACTATGAAGGCTGTGTTCGAATGATTAAATTTGGGAAGCATTGATGCTACCTCAAATCCTCTATTTTACAAGTGAGAAACTTAAAATCTGGGTTACTAAAGCAACCTGCTAAGAATAACACAGTTAATTAATGTTAACAATGGTTAATGTTTTTTGAGCTCTTACTATGTACCAGGTATCATTTTAAGTCTTGTTATGAGGCTTATAGATTTAAATTTAATTACAACTTGCCAGGCAAATACTATTGTTATTATCTCCATTTTACAGATAAGGAAACTGAGGCTTAGAGATAATATTTAACTTGTCCTGAGGTCATACAGCTGTAAGGGTTAGAACTGGGAGTGGAATCTCGGTCTAATTCCAGAGCCCAGATGTCATCTGTGCAACTATATTTCCATTCATGAAGTGTTAGCAGTTAATTACAAAGCAAGTCCTTTTCTATAGTTCTTTCAACATCACATGGCCTCCCATTGCCTCTGTTTACTGAGATTAGCTGCCATTAAACATAACTTTAGAAGGAAAAGATGGAAAGTATTATGCTGAAGTGTACCCCCTCCCAAAAAACAACTCTTTGAAAAGTTGAACGCCGTTCACAGCAGAAAGCTATTATCATATCTGTCACAGCAGCAAACGTTCTCCATTTTAATGTGATTGAAATGATGCCATCAGAATACAAAAAATAATTTAATGGTACATTCACAAAAGTTTTTTAATACCATGCGAAGCTTTTCATTACAATATGACGTAACTTGTTAGGGATGTGAGCCAAACATAATTTAACTTCTCCCAGAATCCTCCCTCTCCTCCTTAACTCGCTCCAACCCTCATCTTGTTTTGTATTTTTAAATTTTACTAGGCACTGATACGACTTCAATAACAAGCCATAGCCTTTAGGTAAGTCTTTCATCAGAAAGAGAATCTCAAGGTTTTCTTTATAAATAGCACGTTGATTAACTGCCACCCTTTGGTGATGATAAAATGAAGTCAAGTTAATAACATTCTGCTCTCATTTCCAGTCAAAGATGGTGGCTGCAAAAGAAATGTCAATGCTTTGTTGGCAGCCTATAAAGCCTGATATTCTGCTTTTCAAAAAAAGTGGAGCCCAAATGAAGCAAAGCCGCCACGTAAACAAGAAAAAATCTACTCTACGAAGACTAAAGAATTTCCTATCATCATAGTCCTATGAGCCAAGTGTTATTTCCATTTTACAGAGCCGGGAAACCGAGGCCACAGAACCTGTAGGGAGAGGAACCCTGTGAGCATCCACATCCACATCTGTCTGCTGGTAAATTCACTCCTCTGCCATCATTCTGTGCTGGGGCAGGAGGAAAGCGGGCAATGCGTAGGGAGTCCTCGGAGCACGCACGTCCCTGAGGATCATCCTCTCCTCATTACTTCAGCTTCCCAAACACTTTTCCTGTGATTAAGGAACTGAATTAATTATTGACGAGGCAGCTGGCCAGCACAGAGCAAAAATCCCACTCACGTGGGATGTGTTCTCTCTAAGTGGAGCAATGGGAATGTGTGCAGTATTGTTTTGTTCTTCCTTCAAGAAAGGGCTTGACAATTGGTCAGTGTCCAGCAGCCTGATCTTTGGACATAAATAATCATTGCATCAGGGAAGGCTCTGCCTAGGCTATCTGATCTGTTTTCTCCACAAAGTGCATTGCACTGAAAGGGATATCATCCCAAGGTAGAAAGTAGACATCTCGTAATAAAACATTTTCATCAGTGAATCCTGGGATGGGCCACAGTTCCAAGAAGGACTATTTATTCCAAACACTGGAATGGATTTAACAATGTCCAGTCTTAAAAGGGACTGACTCCAAGAAAAGGCAACATTCCTACACTGCTGGTGGAAATGTAAATTGGTGCAGCCCTGATGGAAAGCAGTATGGAGGTTTCTTAAAACTGAAAACAGAATTACCATATGATCCAGCGATCCCACTCCTGGGCACATATCTGGACAAAATTCTAATTTGAAAAGATACATGTACCCCAACGTTCATAGCAGCACTATTTACAAAAGCCAAGACATGGAAACAACCTAAACGTCCAATGACCGATGAATGGATAAAGAAGATGTGGTATATATATACACACACACACACACACACACACACACACACACACACACACACACATATATATATACACACACACACACACATACTATAGAATACTACTCGGCCATAAAAAAGAATGAAATAATGCCATCTGCAGCAACATGGATGGACTTAGGGATTATCAAACTAAGTGAAATAAGTCAGAAAGAGAAAACAAATACCATATGATATCACTTATACGTGGAATATAAAATATGACACAAATGAACTTAGTTACAAAACAGAAACATACTCACAGACATAGAGAACAGACTGGTGGCTGCCGAGGGAGAAGGAGAGGGGAGGGGAGGGGAGGGGAGGGCAGGGATGAATTGGGAGTTTGGGATTAGCAGATGCAAACTGTTATATATAGAATGGATAAACAACAAGGTCTTACTGAATAGTACAGGGGACTATATTCAATATCCCGTGATAAACCATAATGGAACACAATATGAAAAAGAATATATGTATGTAACAATGTATAAGTATATATATTCTTTCTCATATATATGTGTATATATGTAACTGAATCACTTTGGTGTACAGCAGAAATTAACACAACATTGTAAATCAACTATACTTCAATACAATTAATTAAATTAAAAAAGAGACTGATTCCAAGGTCTAAACTGCCCTCAGAATAGTATCCAAGCACCTTACCATGGCTCCCAAGGCCCTCCGTGCTGTGCGTCCACTGGCTTTCTGCTTCCCCAGAAGGCTGTGATCACTTCCATCTCAGGGCCAGTAATGGTCCCTCCACTGGGATGCCTGCTCCACTGGCGTTCTCAGGGCTGGCTCCTCTTTGCTCTGGTCTCAAAGGAAATATCACCTTCTCAGAGTCCTTTCTTTCTACCGGGCATGACCTTTTACATGACCTTATAATTCCTCATCTTCACAGCACTGACTGCTGTCTGAATAACTCGTTTGATTTCCTGTTACTGTCTGTCCCCATCACTAAAATGAAACTTGCTGAAGGTAGAAATGATCTCTGGTCTGCAGTAGCTTCTTCAGTACCTAGAATAATGCCAGACATGTAAGAAATGCTCAATAAATACTTGTAATTTTTTATTAATGAAACTGAAGGCATATAAATTATAATTGTTTTTTTTTTTTGCCATAGAAGTACGCAGAGTTAAAAGGGAAGGAGTATATACAATAGGAAGGGTTATCAAGTGAATTTATTATTACCTAGATCTTTTTTAGTCTTCACTAAATTCTCTTATTTCCATTAAACATCATCTATAAGTTTCTTCTTTCCAGTTCTTGGGCCTACTGATGTACTATCTTCCCTGACGTACTATCAAACCCCTCTACTCTTCCCAAGCCATTCCTGTCTCCTCCTGTTGGTTTTCTTAATCTGACCATATCATTCCCCAGCTTAAAGCATTACCATTACATGCCAATGCCCTTAGGTAAAGTCAACTCTTTAACATGACTAGGAAAATATTTTGCAATCCTATCTGAGCTCACATCTCGAGCTTCATTGCTTGCCCCTCACTTTTCTTCCTTTCCAGACACCAGCCATTTTTAGTTTGGTTTCCTGAAATTACCATGTTCTCTCTTGCCTTTGGGCCTTTTCTCCATTTCGCACCCCTCTGCTTGGAACATCCCCCGCTGCAGTTCACCGGACTAATACATATTCAGCTTTCAGCTTTGAAGGAGAGGTTACTTCCTTCTGGAAGCTTCTCCAACCACCACACCTTCTCCAGTACCTTACACTTTACCAATTATCCCAAACATCAGACTATTCTCTCAGCCCAGCTTCCTAGTTTGCCTCCCCCATCAGACTGTATCTGTCTTACATACTCTTATTCCTCTAGAACCGAGCACTATGCTTGGTACTTTGTTGTCACTCAGTAATCGTAAAAAACAAGACAAAATAAAGGGATGCTTATGACATGGTTTTAAAGGAAGTCTCTTGTGTTGCCACTTGGGAACTTTTCATCAACTGTCAAAGTGTCCGATAAGCCCACCATGCCCAGAAATCACTTTGGCCCTCGCTCCTTTTTGAATGATTACCAAGAGGCTTTGTAAGCACCCCCGCCCCTACCCCGTCCCCACCCCCCGGGAGGCTTAGCTCCCAGACTCTGCCATTTAGAGGGTAATGTAAGAAGTCCTTTTCTGGAAGCAACAATGTGCGTGGTGGTACCTCTTAGCACAGTAAAAACTCGGAAAAGAGGGTGGTCTCGGCCAAGGGTCAGATTGCAGATACAATGCTTTATGTATGTGGCAGCGCTCTAGAGACAAATACATAATCACAGAGGTATGTGATCGGGTCGGAAAATTCAGGCCAGATAGAATGACATGGGCAGAAATGCACAGACACAAACGCATAACAATGAGCACTCTTATTTGTAAAAACTACATAAATGGATGGCAGCGCTCTACCTCTGAAGTGATTTATAAATTAAAATAATTGCCTCTTTGAACTGTGCAGATATTAATTGACCTATCACTAATGTACATACAGTCTCTAAACCATCCAAACATTACCTAAACATTTTATTCCCTTTATGCTAGAAACCCCAAAACCCACAAAAATAGCCTCTTTGTTCTGGTGCCAAGGGTCATAAAGGAAAAGCCATCATCTTTGATGACTTTGCAATTCTTATTCTAGTTCTTCATCAAATTAATTCTAAGTGAAATAATGAGTACTCTGAGCTTCAATAAGTCTTCCTATTCCTGTCCCTTTTTTACAACCTCATCCCCAAGCACATGGATCCAGTTCTGGCTCAAATTTCTGGTAATGAGAACAGGGGGATTCATTATTTTTTTAAATTAATTTTAGCTTTGGGTACATATCCCAAACCGCTCCAGATTGTGGGCACCTGGCATTTCCTTCCTATGTAAAATGAGGGAGAAACTAAATTGGCTGAGGCCCAGACATGCACAGACCATGACAAGCTTGCTAGGGGCCCATTCTGGAAGGGTGATCTTGACCTAAATTGAAAGGCAGGCAGAAAAGCATAGCACTTAAGACAGGAGCTTTAGGGCAGTGTTTCTAAACCAGGGGTGATTTTGCCTCCCCAGGGGAAATCTGACAATGTCTGGAGATATTTTGGGTTGTTACAACTTGTTGGGAGGGAGGTGCTGCTGGCATCTAATGAGTAGAGGCCAAGGGTGCTGCTAAATATCTTACAGTGCCCAGGACAGCTCCCTATGACAAAGGATTATCCAGTCCAAAATGTCAACAGTGCTGAGGTTGAGAAACTCTGCCCTAGAGTCTTATACACTTGAATTCACAGCCCAACTTTACTCTTTTATTGGCTGTGTGATCTTGGGTAAGTTTCTTGGTTTCTCTGAACCTTAGGTTTCTCTTCTGTCAAATGGAGATGATAAAGTACGTACTTTGGTGGCATTTTTAAGGGTTTAAAAATACTACATTCTATTTTAATTGACCAATTACTATATAGTCACCAATTAATATATTATATATTCACTAATTAATATATAGTAATATATTACTATATATTGTGGCAAATTGCCACAACTTGAGGGGAAATTGTCCACTTTTAAATATTAGTTTCAAACCGAGATTTTATTTTCTCTTTATATCAATATTAGTACATAACAGAAGGATGCAAAATGCATAATTTTATTTAGAAAATAGATTTGGCAATAATTGACTTCTCTTTTGGTGTGACTAAGTGATATTAATTTCAAAATCTCAAAGATCCATTCTGTTTTTAGTAACAGGAAAGGATACATTATGAATATACAGGTTCTTCAGCACCACACAGGCCCAGAAATATAATAATACTTGCTTTAATTCAAATAGTTAAAAAATAAATAAATAAACAAAAGCCCCAGGTTGCCAGTGAACAAAGACACAGTACTCTAAAAATGCCTATGAGTGGAAGAAAATGAAAATATAAATCATATTCTGATATTTTTCTATGTAACACTGATATGTAATATCATATCACGTTAAGCAAATATGACTTCTATACAAAATTTAATTATTTGAATAAAGAAATCAATTTGGACTTATAACATGTTTATACAAAAATAGTTTCCTAAAATTATTTCCAATATGAAGTGTTCTACTATTGCACAGAAGTAGTCTGCTAGTTCTTTATACCAACTCTGAAAATACTGTCCCCAAATAATTTGATAAATGAAAATCATGATCTCCCAATACTTTTTAAATTTATATATATATATTTTTTAATATATACATATTTTTAATGGTTTATTTTATTCTATTTTTTTGGCTGCATTGGGTCTTCATTGCTGCACGCAGGCTTTCTCTAGTTGTGGTGAGCAGGGGCTACTCTTCGTTGCGGTGCGTGGGCATCTCATTGCGGCGGCTTCTCTTGTTGCAGAGCCAGCTCTAGGCGTGAGGGCTTCAGTAGTTATGGCTCGCGGGCTCTAGAGCACAGGCTCAGTAGTTGTGGCGCATGGGCTTAGTTGCTCCGTGACATGTGGGATCTTCCCAGACCAGGGCTCAAACCTGTGTCTCCTGCACTGGCAGGCGGATTCTTAACCACTGTGCCACCAGGGAAGTCCTCCCAATACTTCTTAATGCTACAACTCCTACTTCCTTGTGCTAGTCCTTATTTAATGGACTAAAGAGCACAGTCTCTTGGTCATTCTACAGATATTTTTTGAGTGCCAACTATGTGTTTCCACGGAGATGGGTTCTGGGGTCATATGATGTTTTGGAACATGCAGATGGTCAGAAGACCACACAGCTTTGTTAGCAAGGACTCAGAATTCTGGAGTCAGAGAGAGGTGGCTTGACCTCTGGACTTTTGGCTAAGCCATGTGTTAGGCTGGTGAGCCTTTGGCCACCTACTCAACCTGCCTGAGGATCAGTTTCCTCATCTGAAAATAGGCTGAGAGAGTATTTCTCATCTGTTTGTTAAGAGGATGCTGATAAATAGCACTGAACTTGAGCCTTGTTATTTATTAAGAAAATTGCTTAAAAATGGTTAGCTATATTACTATAAGGACCACTGTGTTATTTTTATAGTCCAGAGATGGCCTGGTTTTGGAAAATAGAAGCTTTTTTGGTATTTTCTTCTTGAAATACAGAAGAAAACTGATGCGAGAACTTAAAAAGCATTACAAACCAGAAGGTGAATAAACCATATTTCTTAGCACAATGTGTATAAGCTTAACAAATGGAGCCAGCTGTCACAAAATAACCCAGGGTTGTTGGTGGTGGGTTTTTTTTTTTTAAGCTTCTCATGGCCAACTGGATGCTTAATCCAGTAGCTGGACAAGCTTCTCTACATTGCATTGTTTACATATTTTCCTTAGACATGGAGTAGTATTATGAAACAAATCCTTCAGTACACAAACATTCAGAGCTGCTTTCTAACTGGACTTTAGACAAATAACTTTATTTTTTATAGACATCTAGCTAATAAAATTCTAAATGGTTTTGAAGAAAAAGCACAAATTACACACTGAACAGCATTTATTATTTCTCTTATTAAAAAAACAATGTACGGGCTTCTCTGGTGGCGCAGTGGTTGAGAGTCCACCTGCCAATGCAGGGTACACGGGTTTGTGCCCTGGTCCGGGAAGATCCCACATGCTGCGGAGCAGCTAGGCCCGTGAGCCATGGCCGCTGAGCCTGCGCATCCGGAGCCTGTGCTCTGCAACGGGAGAGGCCACAACAGTGAGGGGCCCACGTACCGCAAACAAACAAAAAAAAACAATGCATGTTTCCTGTGGAAAATACAAAAAAGCCAAAAGAAGAAAATACAAAAATTCACCTCTAATCTCAATGACCAGAGATAACTCTGTGTGTGTGTATGTGTGTGTGTGTGTGTGTGTGTACACATAGTGTTACTTTTCTTCAACAACATTTTCTTATTTCATTTAATACTATATTAGGATCACTAAATGTTACTACATGAGAGCAGAAGTCAGCAGTCTTTCTGCGAAGAGCCAAATTATAAAAAATATTAGATTTCGTGGGCCACGCAGTTTCTGTCCCAACTACTCAACTCTGCCATTGTAGCGTGAAAGCAAACAGAGACAATCTCTTAATGAATGGATGTGGCCAAATTCTGCCCATGGTGGGTTTCTCCGACAATCTGTAGTTTGCTGACCCCTAGGCAAGAGCCTCATCAATAGTTATATTATTAAATATAATTATACTAGAGTATCGTCAAGAATTATATTTGTTATAATAGTTATTAGGGAAAATGTAAGATTTTTTGATCCTCTAGATCTTGGAAATTTCTTCAAGTGTTTTCTTGTTAGTGCACATTTTGGAGAATTAGATATGAAACAACAACAACCAGGCATTAAAGAAAAATAGTTTTCTGGAGGTCAATTAAAAAATGCAAGAACTCTGACACTGCCCTTAATTAAGTGTGTATTTGTTCCACCACCATAATTTCCTAAATTCCTAGTGTTGTTTCGGGAGCAGCATTCCCATGCATTGGAAGACCACACTGCCGGTTACTCCAAGCTATGAGAGTGTTTCTGTTGTATGAATAGTGTGAATCCAGCCCTCTGCTGCAGCTGCTACCAAGACCCAGTCACTTTCTCAGATGATAATATCATTTGTTATGAGATTGCTCTAATGGTGGGGGAAAGTCCTTGAATTGATTCCTTTGTATTTAATTCTTTGAAACTTACAGGCATGGGTTGTAGGTTGTGCTCTGTGGGAAGCTAACTCTGGGACAAATACTAGTACTGAGGAGGTTTATTGGAGTGGTCTTGAGATCAACACCTGTGAACGGGAGTTGAACGCAAGGAGGATGGGGTAGAGGGAGACGTTGGGATGTATTCTCAGCAAAGGCCTCGGCTGACCCCATGGGAAGTTCTGGAGCTGAGGCGGCTCTGCAGGACTGGCCTCCAAAGGGGAGGAAGGGGGCCCAGCCTTTACAAGCTGGAGTTGACCAGCTATTGGCCGAGGACGCCCCCGGAAGAGCGAGGCGGCTCTCCTCAGTAGTCTTTTCCCGAAGGGGGCCAAACAACCAAGGGTTGCCTTCTGGCTGCACTCCCAGTGGTTCAGAGAGTAAGTCCTTCACTCCTGAAGGCATCACCAAGGCATCTACCATCTCATGGGTTAAGTCCCAGTGAGAAACTTGCCCAAGCTGACGTTCTGTTCTTAGTTTGAAAAGCCAATGAAGTGATGTTTTTGAAGCAGTGTGGAATTTTAAGTAAGTCTGGTTTAATGAAACCATTTGGTTTAATAATTTCATTCAGTCATCCCATGAATACCAAGACCTGCAAACTCTGTATGTGCAAGGCAGGTGTGGGTAAGTTGGATCCTAAAACAAATTCAAGACATGTGGAGCTTAGAGCCTCTGGGGAATGCAGGGATGTGAATTACAAGGTGAAATGATGGCAGTATTGGGGGTGAAGTAGCAATTCTTGGTCCTAAGAAATCATGATTCACCCAACCCAAATTCCCATTTTATTTTTTAAGCTGCTACCCTTTTAAAGTTTATTAATAAATGGCATCAGTAATAACCATGGCTCAATTTCTGCTGGAGGGAAGCCTGGAGTCACAAACAGAATGTAAATGTGTGGCAAGATTTGGATATGGGCAACACGGCTAAGATTTATTATTTCCAACAGACACTGAGTTATCAGGAGTCCCCCGTGCCAGGTAATCTGGCTCTCAGCACCGTGACCTATAACCTTCTTTTGGATGACACTCTTTTCTTCCCCTGATGATTGTATATATTTTACCAACATATTATAATATATTGCAGATATTACTCAGGGGCCCCAATGAATAAAAATACTATATTAAAAATGTACTTCAACTCACAAATGGAATGCAGCGTCAGCTCTTTCTCACCTGCAAGTCAAAAATGAGGTCCCTGTACCACTAAAAAGCCCAAGTGGGACTTTATATTGGCACCTGGAGGGTTGTGGACCAAGTTCAAGATTATGAAAAAGTGTACGCAGAATTCCAATAAGGGCAAAAGAGATCTCATTTGTAACACATAAAATGCCAAAATAACTGCTTCAGTGTGACATATATGCAAGGCATATATAAACCACGTGGGATTTTATGGTTTTTAGGAAATACTGGACATTAAACATAGCTTTCTTCAATAAGGCAATTCTGTACCAAAGGTTTCATTTACTCATCCATTTACTTATTCATTTATTCATTCTTCCATTCAGTAGAGGGTTGCTGTGTGTACATTTCCAGGCAGCACCAATGATATCATTGTCTATGTGTATAGTGCCCTTGGAGCTGGACAGGACACAGGCTGCCCATATTAGGTGACATCGATTCAACAACATATACCGGGTGAGTATGTGCCAGGCACCGTGCTTGGCACTGAGAATGGAGCAGTGAGAAAGACAGACTTGGAACGTGCCCCCACGAAGCTTTAGTTTAAATGAAGTCAGACAAAAAAAGAGTAACTACAAAAACCAAATGAACATAAACTGAGATAAGTCCTAGAAGTATAGGGACAGGATAGCTTAAGGACCTCTAACAGGGAGACCTAATACTCTGGGCTGCCAGGGAAGAAATTCAGAGGAAACAACATTTAAGTTGAAACATGAAGGATACGTTTGTTTATGGATGTGAAAGCCAGGTTAGGGAAGGATGTTTCAGTAAGAGAGAACAACAACAACAACAAATTAGGTCAGAAAGGAGTATGGGATAGCCAAGACCCCCAGACCAGTGTGGCTGGAGGGAAAACATGCGAGATGGAGGAGATGGGACTGGAGAGGAAGCTGGGGGCCAAACTTTACAGAGTTTTGAAGGATGTGTTGAGAATTTTGGTCTTCATTCTAAGAAAAACTGGAAAACATTAGATGTCCTATGCAGGAGAATGACCTGTAGTAAGGCCATGCTTGTGCATATGGAGAAGACATTTGACACGGACAAGAACATATGTGGCTGACAATATGGGACTCTTTGGTAGCACAAGTGAGAAAGGATGGTGGCTTGTCTAGGGCAATGGCAAAAATGGTGGGAAGAAGTAGACAGATGAAAGAGGTTATCAAGTGAATTGTCTTAACCTACCCTCATTCTGCTATTTCTTGACCAGTGCCGCTGAATTATTTTGACCTCTGAGTGCTCGCAGACAATATTAAACATCACCTATTGTGAGTGGCTCTGTGAAGAGCAGAATTATTTGATGTTAACGTCAAAGCCCACTGCAATCAAGTGTTGGGTTTGCCTATTAATATGTCATATAGCCAATAAAATACTAATCACCCTTTCATTCATTAGAAACCTATTTGACAACCTAAAATTTAATCCCTCTTTTCTCTTCCGTAACATGGAGTACCTACTTGTTTGGGATTGTGGTGACGATACAAAAAGATGACACATATCTAAAGCACTGAGCACAATGCCTGCTACATTGTAATTGTTTTTGGTTACTTTTTACTACTGCTAGTATTCATACTTAGGTTGTGAGTCTGGGATGAGAATTAATCATCCTTCTTCCTCTAAGTTGGGCACCAAATTTTGAGAAAAGAGATGCAGGAGTTAAACCAAGAGAGGTGAAAATATCAGCCTTATATTGCTGAATTCAAGAACATGATTGGCTTTTCTGCTCACTTCTGCCAAATCTAGTGATCAGTGCACCTAACTCAAGGAAACCTGCATATCTGCACAGCAAAAATGCTCTTGTGCCCTCCATCAGAGACACAGAGGGTTTGAGCAAGGCTGGGACCTCGCCCTGACTCAGAGATGCTTACATCATGGAAGAAGTAAACAGAACACTCGCGCTCCTCCGGGGAACTACAGAGCAGAGAAATTGAGAGCAGGGATCCTGGAGTTCGTTTGAGTGAGTAAACCTGGCTGTACCATTCAAAAGCCAAGTAGCCATGCAAGTCTCTCAGTTTCTATGACTTAGTCTCCTCATCCAGAAGATGGGAATGAAAAAGTACTACCTCATAGGACTGTTGTAAGGAGTAAAGAAATGAAAGTGTTGGTGTCTGGCACATAGAAACCCTAATATATGTTTGTCATGACCAGTGTCTGAAAAAAGAATACAGAGAACGCTGTACCTCATGCTTCTCCAATCCCATCCACCAGAGAGGTTACTGTTCTTCCCAAGGGGAAGAACAAAGGAGGAGAAAATATTTCTGAAAGAAAATGGAATACATATTTCCTATGCATTCCCTTCCTGGGGCATGGGGTTTAAAGCCCTTCCTGTATGCTGAACATGAGGGGAGTAAGGGCTGACCTCCCATATACACTATCACTTGATACCTTGGTCCTGAATCTGTCCTATCCCTCAGGTGCCCGTCTCCACCTGGGAAGAAGGGGATTTGTCATATTCATCAGTATATCCTCCCTATAATGTAGGGTCATGTACTGTGCTTTGCATGCACCGTGCTAATTACAATCAGTGTTTGATGGATTTGAACGTGAGCATCCTTCTTGAGCTATCTTGTTCCTTAATCGACTAAATCGTGAGGGGCTGCTGCCTGGTGGCAAAACACAGGCCCTGAGCAGGAAGTACGAGGTTCCCATTTGTCTGTTCCCTTTATTCTGAACAATCTAGACTTCCAGACCCTGATTTTCAGTGCTACCCAGAAAGCTGGGTGCCTAAAGCTAAAAAAAGTTTCTTACCGCAAGGCAAACACTCTTTACGTTCACCTTCCTTACCCGTGCATTTTTCCTAACCTAAAATTCCTGTCTGCCCAAAGCAGAAACAAAGGATTTAGAAAAAGTTTATTATCAGATGGACACCTTGATTTCTTTGTTTCCTTCATTTGCATGCTCATCAATAAGATTTAGCTAAATCCACAAAACGGAAGAAGGATTAACTAAAATATGGGATGGTTTCCTTCACTATACCATTTATTCACTGAAAGCATTTGTTTGCTATTTATTATTTGCCTCCCCCAATTTGTTTGTGTTTGTTCAATGGGACTTTTGTCTATTTTGTTGGTCTCTTGGACACCATCATCTTATGGCAGAGTTTGGCAAACTGTGGCCAGCTGGCCAAATCCGACTTACTGCCTGTTTTGTAAATAAAGTTTTATTGGAACACCACCAGACCTATTTGTTCACACACTGTCTTTGGCCACTTTTGCCCTACAACACCTGACTTGAGTAGTTGTGACAGAGACTAGGTGGCCCTCAAAACCTAAATTTATTACTGTGTGGCTCAATACAGAAAATATTTGTTGATCTCTGGCCTAAACCACTAACTGATACATATTAAGTGCTTAATAAACACTTGCAGAATGAAGGAGTGAATGACTCAATAAACGTATAACATATAGATAAAGAGTGGAGGAAAATGCAGATAAATAAAAATAGCGTGTTAAAGGGCTAGGACTATGCTTGAAATTTTTTTTTCTTTTTAAATCCTGTAATATTTAAGAATGTCATTTTTTTAAAGCAGATAACAAAAATTTTAAAGTAATACCACCACCTTTGTAGACTGTTGGGAATATGGAGGTCTCGTGGTTCAAGAATTGCTTCAAATCTAGATTACTGAGCTGTTTGTTCATGTTTTCATTTTTAGTTCAAAAGCCAAGCACCCTCGTTACTACTTATCCTTCTAATTGTGAGTTAACAGTGGGGAAAGCTGGGCCGTGGGGATTACTTGAGAAGCTATTTCCACGGCCGACGATGTGGGTTGTTCAAACGTGAATGGAACAGAAACAGACCTGACTTGTGGAGTAATGTAAATAATATTTACCAAACTGGTCATTTATCAAAATTAAATTGATCCAAGGCCCCTCGAGGCTTGGTTATCTTGCTTTCTACTCCAGACATAACACTTGCCTGATAACTCACGGAGCTCCCAGGCCAGCTCTGTCCTCTGCAGCTTGGCGCTTCTTGCTTGGGCCTTCCCAAGGAGCCTTCTTTGTTTAAATCTCGACCTGTTAACCAAAAAAAAAGCAGAGCCTTTACATTTTTAAAAGATCAAGAAAATGAAAGAGGAGAAAGAGACATTTTATTTTTTTCACACAAGGACGAAAATTGGTCTCGCTCTCTGGTTCCATCCATCTCCAGGTTTCTGTGACTCTGGTCTCAGGCTCTTTTAGAACTACTGGCTCATTTGTTTAATGCTCCTTTAGGGACCTTTCCAACTAGTAGCACAAACCGAAAGAGGAGAAGCAATCTATTCACCAAAAGGTTGCCTTTTGAAAAGACATTTTGCATACTCCATTTCACAAAGAAACAGTGGTTGCAAGGGCTCTGGGACATTAATTTTTCACGGGCAAAATGTTCATCTTTAATGCACATGGCCATAGGTTCAAAATGTAATGTTAAGCTTGTGTATGTTGGCTGGAGTAATGCTATTCAAGACTTCATCCTAGTTCCCCATTGCAGAAGAGTTTTACCTCACAGCGTTCAGTGTTTTCCTTTGCATTTCAAAGCCCTAGAATCAAATGCAATCGCGGTTGCATGATGGATTTGGATAGGGGGAAGGCATGTGTTTATATGAATTTATAGGCATTTACATCCTTAATGAACGCTGGTGGCATTTTTTCTAAAATAACAACAGGGCGCAAGTTATTTGATGCTTTTTTGCCAAAAGTTACTAAAAGAGCACAAGGCCCTAGAACGTGGCCTGGCCACCTGAGTGACCTCATTAAACATGGTTGCCCCATCCCGACCAGAGTTCCCATTTGTAATCAATCATGAAAATAGCTAGATTAAATAGGACTCAGTTATGATGAAGGGTCAACTTGCCTCTTTGGAAGAGAAAATCGAAATGATTCTGAAGCTTAGGGTGATACAGCTCTTTCTAAAGGTTCACTTCAAAAATGACCTTTCTTAAGTGGAGAAGTGAAATGTCTTAGACTGAACAAGACAAGGCAGCAGCCTCAGTAAAACAGCACTGATGTATATAAACACACAGAGAACGAAGAGGCCAAGTAGGACTGAATGCCAGAGACACTAAAAAGTCATGCAAACAGAAATGGAGCAGGGATGCTAGTTGTGAATCTACTTCATAAGGGACATATTTTCTTAGGCCAATAACATATCTTTCTACACAATTTCAAATGTAGGATATCACTTAAGCCTCTTCTTGCTCCATATCTAAAGCTACAGGAAGTCCAGCAGCCGTGTACTCTGTTTTTATTAGGCTGAGTATATCCAGATGATTTTAATAAAGTTTTAAAACGACATTAGTTTCCTGCTATTTCGATGAAAACCACTTGCAAGATGAATTTAAAGCAATAGATCTATTTCTTGTCAACACATGCTCTCTTTATGCAAATACACCACTCCTTCATAATACCCAACAAAACAAAACACAGACACAATCATCAACTGCATGCAACATGGGAGAAACATGTCATCGTTGTAAATGCTGAAGGACAAAGAAATGGAGAGTGTGATGGGTGCCAGGGTAAGCTGCCCAGATTTCCCGGATGAGGACTGAGGTTCTTATTACCTCAATTGCTGAAAGCTCAGCACCTATTGGAGTCCCTCTCTCTGGGAATTGTCAGCCAAATAGTGTCTTTTTAAAAAAAAAACAATTATTGGAGTATAGTTGATTTACAATGTTGTGTTTCAGGTGTACAGCAAAGTGATTCAGTTATACATATACATATATTCATTCTTTTTTCAGATTCTTTTCCCATATAGGTTATTACAGAAGATTGAGTAGAGTTCCCTGGCCTATACAGTAGGTCCTTGCTGGCTAATTTATATATAGTAGTGTGTATATGTTAATCCCAAACTCCTGATTTATCCCTCCCTCCCCACCTTTCCCCTTTGGTAAGTTTGTTTTAGAAAACTGTGAGTCTGTTTCTGTTTTGTAAATAAGTTTAAATCATTTTTTAAAAAATTAGATTCCACATATGAATGATATCCTATGATATTTGTCTTTCTCTGCCTGACTTACTTCATTCAGTATGATAATCTCTAGGTCCATCTATGTTGCTGCAAATGGCATTATTTTGTTCTTTTTTATGGTTGAGTAATATTCCATTGTATATATGTACAACACCTTCTTTATCCATTCCTCTGTTGATAGACACTTAGGTTGCTTCCATGTCCTGCCTATTGTAAATAGTGCTGCAATGAATATTGGGGTGCATGTATCTTTTTGAATTATGGTTTTCTCCGGGTATATGCCTAGGAGTGGGATTGCTGGATCATACTGTAGTTCTATTTTTAGTTTTTTCAGGAACCTCCATTCTGTTCTCCATAGTGCCTGTACCAATTTACATTCCCACCAACAGTGTAGGAGGGTTCCCTTTTCTCCACATCCCTCCAGCATTTATTGTCTGTAGGCTTTTTGATGATGGCCACTCTGACTGGTGTGAGGTGATACAAATAGTGTCTTGCCCTAGGTTATGCCTAGTCTCTGCAGACAGCTCACAATCCAAAGACAGGTCAATTTGTGTATGTGGATGGGAGGGCAGGGAGAGGTGCAGAAAGCCATGGTCCCCTGACATCACGTGACCGGAGGGGCCATTCCAGCCTTACACAAAAATCTGTGAATTTTTATTCCCAGGTCCAGGACTCACCCTCACCTACAGGTAATCATGATTCTTACCCTGGCCTCCTATCTGGTCTCATCTCCATCTCATCTTCCCTCTTAGGAAGCCTTTCCCATTACTGTCAGGTCAGTTTTCCTAAGGTTCAGTAATCTGTCAGCTGCTTTTTAAGAAAGGAAAAAAAAAATGATAAAATGGATATTCTGTAATCAAATAAATCTGGGAAATGCTGTGAATTTTATCCTCTTCTTGGATGTTCATAATTTACATTAGCCTATTCAAGACTCTGGGCAGTTCTACAGTAAAGAATCTGTCGAACCTTTTTAATCCAGTATTTCCCAGACCCGTTTGGTCATCCAACACCATGTTTAACCCCCATTAACAGCCTTCAGACACTGTGCTCTGTGGAACACCTCTTGGGAATCGCTCAACTCCTGGAATGGCATTCAAGGTCCTCTATAACCTGACTATCCTCCAAGTACTCGGTCTAGAATTTTCTTTTCATTTTTCTTCTCTTGCTCTTTGGTTCCCTATGCCTTGGACAGTCTTTTTGTTGAATCCCTTTTTATTGAAATCTATCACATGCTTCAAATTCCAGATCCTCCTTAAAAAGTGATACAAATGAACTTATTTACAAAACAGAAAAAGACTCACAAACATAGGAAACAAACTTATGGTTACCAAAGAGGAAAGGGGGGTAGGGATAAATTAGGAGCTTGGGATTAACAGATACAAATTACTATATATAAAACAGATAAACAACAAGGATTTACTGTATAGCACAGGTAACTATATTCAATATCTTGTCATAACCTATACGGGAAGGATTCTGAAAAAGAATATATATATATATAAGAATCTGAATAACTGAATCACTTTGCTGTACACCTGAAAGTAACAAAACATCGTAAATCAACCATACTTTAATTTTAAAAATTCCACATTCTCCAAGAAGCCTTACACAAATCTCCCAACCAGAATTAATCTTTTCTTTCTCTGAATTCTTAAAATACCTGTGCAATATATGGCAGCAGCAAAGGCATCAGACTCTGAATCAGTTTTGCAGGTTACCAGCAATAGGACTTTCTCATCTACAAAATGGGAATAATGTGGCATTTACCCCGATAGAACTGTTGTGAGGGTTAAACAAGAGAATGAAGGTAAGTGCTGTTAAGTCTAACGTCCTAAAGTCAAGGATTGTGTAGAACTCATCTTTGTGGTTTCTGATGAATCTTGCACAGTTCTGAATACAACAGATCTTGCTTTATGTTTGCTGGAGTGTTACACTCGACGGTTGACAGAGATTCTGGATTATGCATTATCTCCTTAACATATTGATGAGATAAACTATCTATGCCTTTAGAGGGAAATTCTGTGTTTTAGGATGTGATCATTCATCCTAAGTGTGCCTTTATATGCTGGATGGGCTTTGGAAGGTCACTTACCCTCTCTGGAGCTCAGTTTCCAGATTTGTAAAATTTAAGGGATTGGGCTAAATCAGTGACTCTCCAGAAAGGCCTAGACCACCAAGAACTTTAAAAAAAATTAGCTCTCCCACGATTTGAGAGACTTTTTAAAAAAAAGCAAACAGGGACTTCCCTGGTGGCCCAGTGGATAAGAATCCGCCTGCCAATGCAGGGAACACGGGTTCAAGCCCTGGTCCCGGAAGATCCCACATGCCACAGAGCAATTAAGCCCGTGCGCAACAACTACTGAGCCTGCGCTCTACAGCCCGTGAGCCACAACTACTGAAGCCCGCGTGCCTAGAGCCTGTGCTCCACAACAAGATAGGTCACTGCAATGAGAAGCCCTCACACTGCAATGAAGACCCAATGCAGCCAAAAATACATTTAAAAAATTAAAAAAAAAAAAAAGCAAACAACACTTCTTGAAGTAACAATCAATGATCTTCCTATTTTTTATAATCAAAGTCATATAAAAAACTTGGGATTTTATTTGCTTATGCAATCTTAATCAAAAAATAAGTGGACCGTTTTCCCCTGAGCTTTCTATAATATTGAACCACAGTACTTAGCCACAAATTGTGGCCTTCACTGATATATAAGGAACAGTAGTTGGCAACTGCTGCTCTTAATCATTTTTTATGGTGCCCTTTTGCTTAAAAATTCTGTGATGCTCTGAGATAAATCAGGCCATTTAAGATTCAGTTCTTCCATGGTTTTCTCACCTTTTCTGTATGTGCTTATATAGCTTGTGTTATTGTTGTAAAGGGACCAAAGACATGAAACCCAGTGTAGGGTACATTTCTCAGCCTGAGTGACAAGTAGGCATCATCTAGACAAGTAACAGAACAAGAGAGTGGAGTAGAAATAGTGACCTGGGCAGAAGGAACTGGTATATAGGCCCAAACACAGGAGATATCAGAGAATCTCTGGTACTTTGGGGAACTTTGTGTGTGTGTGTATGTGTGTGTGTGCGCATACACATTTGTACTGGGTAATGAGGTAAAATGTATTTCTATGTGTCGAGGTCAAAAAAGTTTGCTCACCATGACTCCAGACTTCAGGAAGCTTTCTTACAAAAGCCTGCTACGAGTCACCATGGGAACCAGGTGGTAGATATCAACAAAGCAGCACGAATTCATCTCTCCCACTAAAACATGGGGCTCAGGAGAGCATGTCCTAGTGCTGACAATGTAAGCATCTACAGACAAGTTCAAATTAAAAGAAGGGCTTCCTTCAGAAGGCCCAGGAATGGACTGCTTCAGAGAGACACATCGGTTTAATACACTTCATGTTTGTCACTGGCAGTTCTGGGCCATTTGTATGGTGTTAGATATTTGTGGTCTCTTCAACTTCCTGTAGGTCAGTCACTTTTCTGCTTAGCATCTACCATGGGAGAGCTGGGACCTGCCATCTGTGCCGGGAACTTCAAAGATGTGTTTTGGTTTACATTCTGTTACAGTGAAGTCAATGCAAATTGTTTTTATGCTGTTTTTTTAAAAAAATATTTTATTTTACTTATTTTTGAAAGAGGCTAAGCGTAGTGAGCAAGGACCGGCCGTGGTTTAATATGGTATTGGCCTGACTTGAAAAAAAACCTCTAACAGATGTTCATTTTGATTCATTGTTTTCTGTGGGAATCGACTTTTTTTTTTTTTCACTATTTTTCAAATTCTGTTTGGATACAGATTCGTCTTAGTAGGGAAAAATGCTAAATTTCCATTTAGACATATTCGTTTTAACAGTGGCAACTTGCCATGTTCTCCTCCTTACTTTCCTTATTTTTTTAGAAATAACACAAACACTTCGTTGAGCTCGAGGCTGACCTGAACTTCATTTAACTCTCCTTCAAAGGTCAACTAAAAGGCATTATTTCTCATGGAGGAAAAGAATCTCAATCAGAGTTCAGAGTGAACCAGAAAAGACCTTAAAGGGAACTTAATCCAATTCCTACTAATTCTGCAGAAGAGGCTTTCAAGTTTTAGAGACGTGTTGCAGATCGCCCAAGGACATGACGTGGCTGGTGGCACAGCTGGACCTAGAACTAAGCTCAGGAGGACCACACAAGGCCCTCTCCATTTGGCCTTACTGCCTCTTCAAACACTTGGCAATAGCTCCTCCAACATGGCAGTTTCATGGAAATCACTAGCTATGCAAATCAGTTAAAAGTCATCATACATTTTGTTACTGGCAAGAAAATCTCAAAAGTAATTGTTGCAGAATTGAACATTTTATTTATTGGTTAACTGAGTCTATTATCATAGTAAGAGTCTCCAAAGAAAACCTGTAGTTTATTAAGGATATTTCCTTTGACAGATAATAAGATGGAAGTTTCCAAAGAATCGTTCATTTTCTTATGTGCTATACAGAATGGCTTTCCCCTAGAATTATTATTATTGGAATGTAAATTATGTAAATTTAATAAATTAAATTATAATTTAAATTATAATCAGAGGAATTATTCAAATCACACACTGGAAGTTGGAATTGAGGAAGGAAAGTTTCTAATAATTTAGACAAGAGTTTCTCAAGCTTGGCGTTATTAACATTTACATCAGACAATTCTTTGTTACGGTGGGGGCTAAGCTGTGATTGTAGGATGTTTAGCAGCATCCCTGGCCTCTACCCAGCTGATGCTAGTAACACAAGCCCAACTGTGATAACCAACATCGTCTTCAGAGCTTGCCCCATGTCCCAAAATAGCCCCCAATTGAGAATCACTAATTGAGACAAGTCTTGGTGTTCAAAATTTAGAGATAGTTTCCTTACTAAGAAAGACTCAGAGGCCAGGGTTGGCGGGGGGCGGGGGAAATAGAGACAGAGAGAGAGAGAGAGACAGAGAGAGAGAGAAAGAGAGCCAGAGAGAGGTATTATTCTTTCCCACTATCAATGTATCAATAATAAATACTTATGTTTATAAACTATGGAAACATGTTACTTAAGTAGTACCAAATTACCTCCAAGTCAGTCTCAACCTGGTATCACAGTCAACAGAGTCACAAGTCTGACATCCAAAAATCGATGAAAATAAATTTAGCTCTCTACCAAAACTTTCCTAAGAGATATGGGGACAGGAAATGTAGTTCATGACCCCTGAGATGATCTTCCTATTTTTTATAATCAAAGTCATCCCTCTTCAACGATCTATTCATTTCTCTCATCTAAACAGTTGCTCTTTCACAATCTCTCCTCTCTCTCAAACTCGGCCGCAAGTGTGCTGGCTTGCTGGCCTCTTCTCCCTGCTCATGCTGTCATGTCCGCTGACTTAGTTCTCCCCAAGTGGTTCTCCGGCCTTTCCCGTTTAGATGCAGGTAACCTCTTAGCACGTGGCTGCCTTACCCATCGCCTAGATCCACACAACCAAAGTCCTAGATCTCAGGCAAATACTGAATCTTCCTTGGAATATTCTGAGACGCGGGAAGGTTTTAAACCTTATACAAGACTATTTTTATCCCAGTCATACTAGAAAAGGAAATCAAGATCAGCAGCAATTCTACTACTCACAAACCCCAGAATTAATAATGGTGGATTTCTAGGTAGGTGGTTTAGACACTTGGAGCTGTGAGAAGAGAATCACAGTGAAAATATATAGTTTTCATTCCCTAGTCATGGAGGGAAAATACAATGACCTGATCTTCGCTTCCACGTTCTTTTTTCCGTCAAATTGTGAGGCTGACTTCAGGATGTTTCCATTCCATGTGGGGCCACCATCATAACCATCATCATATCATAATCATCATTATCACTTATTAAGGACTTACTCTATGCCACAGTGTAAGCATTTTACGAGCATGTCATACTCTCATTACCACTACTAACACAGGTGCTATTAATATTTCCAACTGGTGAGAAAATCGAGTTTCATGGTGGTTATCTAAACTTTCCAGGACCACAGAGCTATTCATGTTTTACTTGTAAGTTCAAGAAAAATTCCCATGCTCAAGGATCTCTGGTCTCACCTCTTCCTTTGCCGTGTGTCTGTCTTCGCACACCTGGTGTGGTAGGTAGCCAGGTGAAGAGCATCATGCTGCCATTTCTATTTACCTTCCGACAGAGGCTCATGGATGTCTGGAGGAGGGCTGGTCAGGTGGGCGACAGGAGACACTTTGCCCATAATTTCCATTGTAAGAACCTATCCAAATATTCTTCCCCATGCGTGTCAGCCGTGCCTGCTCTAGCTCTTTCGGAAGTGTCTTGTGGCCCTGCTACTCAAAGTATACTTTGCAGATCTGCAGCATCAACGTCACCTGGGAACTTGTGAGAAATGCAGACTCTCAGGCCACACCCCAGACCTACTGAATAGTTTCCCTGGTGTTCTGAATACATACCTTCAGGACATTAGAAGGTGGTCCCAATACAAGACCTCCATGGTCCAGTGGTTCGCACGTCGACCAAATGTCAAGTTTACTTGGAGGGCTTGAGAAATCACAGATTGCTAAGCCTCTTCTCTGTTCTAGGGCTTGGGAGTCTGTAGGTCTGGGACAGGGCCGGAGATGTTGCATTTCTCACAAATTCCCAGGTGGTCTGGGACTGCTGTTTGTGTGCCATTGCTATGGCCAAATACACTGACAAACCGCTAAAAGGTAAACCAAACTAAAGCAGTTGATTTTCTAACAGGTCTCAGAACTGTTAATATGCTAATACGTGTTTTCTCAAACTCCTGGCTCGCTGAAACTATTTGGGGGATGGGGAGCAAAATATCACTATAGATTAGTGTTCCAGAAAAGGAACTTTGAGAACCACTGCTCTACAAACAGACAGTACAAAGTTTGGCAATTACGATGAGAAAGAAAAAAAGCTGAATGTCATAAAATGACCTCTTTGGTTCGGCGAGGATTAGTCTTGGTTTTGGTATAGTGTCAGCACAGCTGTTATGTCTTTTAGCAAAAGAATAGCACGTTTCTCCAAGGAATTTGTACAGATTGAAAATAAATGAGAAATTATTGAGATTCACATAATATAGATCGGGAATTTAAAAGGGTCAAAAAATATATCAGCAACATTCAAATTGCTGTTTCATCCCCCCTGTTGAAATACAAGCCAAGAATAAAACACTGATTAAATAGAGAGCACTGACATTTTACTCCTGGGCTGCTGGATACCAGCCCAAACAAAGAGCCGGTTACATTTAAAAGACAAAGAGCCCTTTTGTGAGGCAGTTAAGTTAATCTGGGAGAAATATGAAGTGAAGTCTCCAAGGAGAGAGTTCTCCAACATCTTTACCTCTAACACTCATTGAGAGGCACTAGGTAAAACCACATTCAAAATGTACAAGGGAAGGGAGATGAAGGAATTTATTAAAGGATGGAATTGGGATAGACATAAATCTCAACTTTTGCCTCCAGTGAGGGACATTTATATTAGGAAATGAAAATCAAAATGAACAATGAGAAATGAGCAAGAAAATACAGTCTTCTGAGCAAACAAAACATGAAATGTCAACTTCATCATATTTTCTATGGGTAGGCAATATAGCAGTGAACAAAATGGATACTTTTCTCTCAAAGATCGTACACAGTGATAAGGAATACAGGTTCAAAA
This sequence comes from Lagenorhynchus albirostris, assembly GCF_949774975.1. Classification (NCBI taxonomy): domain Eukaryota; kingdom Metazoa; phylum Chordata; class Mammalia; order Artiodactyla; family Delphinidae; genus Lagenorhynchus; species Lagenorhynchus albirostris. Next base: position 25,202,338 of record NC_083104.1, on the reverse strand, counting down.
ATAATAAAACTATAAATCAAACAGGAGTTATGTTGGAAGATAAACAAGGAGAAGAGATGGAGAAAAACAGAGTTTGGGTAGAGGTGCTTTAGAAAGCGTGCTCAGGGAAAGCTTCTCGGGTGATTTATTTGAGCGAAGAAAGAAAAGAATGGGAGAAAGGATCAATATAAGTGTTTGGGTAAAGAGCATTTTAGAAATCAAGAATAGTGTATGAAAAGGACTGCAATTGGGGAAAAAACTGGGGCATTTACAGCACTGAAAGGAGACCACGTTAATTGAAGACTTTCTTTGTACAAGTGACCAGGCTGAGTCACAGGGGTGAGTCTGAGAGTGTGTGCAGGTGTCAGGTACGAATGGCAGGTGATGATATTCAAGATTAAGTTAGACCTTGGCCTCCTGATTTTGGCCATTTCATTTCTCATGATTCATTCACTCAGCTCCCAAATGCTACAAGCTGATTTCTGCTGTATTAATACAGAACAAATAAATCATTTGACTGGATCCTGTTCTACATGTGGAGTCGTATGTAGTGTTAGTAGCTACTGTTCTTGCTAAAATATTCTTTTATATCCCCTGCCTGCTGTCGAGAGCTATTTATTCCTTGTCAGTCATGCTAAATTCAACTGGGGCAAACAACTTTAACAATCTAAAGTTGCCCAACAACTTTAAATCCTTAAGGAGGCTTATCACATCTCTTCATGGTAGTGCTGCAAAGAGAGATGAAAGAGCCTTTGGACCAATATTGCAGAATACTGAGTCCATGATGGCCCAAGTTCATTCTCCTTGTCACATATTACTGTAAAACAGTTTCAGATGAATACATGTATTAGGTGGATTTTACATATAACGAAATGATTGGTTGAGGTAATTAATAAAGTACAGATAAAGATTTCTTAACCCAAGACTTATGGGTATGCAAAGGATATAAATATATCTAGAGATGATTTTGTTGGAAGAACATTTTAGAAAGTAAATGTGCTGAAGATTATTTTAATAAAAATAAAAAGCATGCAGAAAGATCCCCAAAGGTTGGGGTTAATTAACAAATCATTTTACTTAAAGTCTTACAGGGTATTCATTCCTGAAAGACAAAGAGGGCTCACAAGTGAATTCAACAAAGCAAGAGAGCTTAGACTCGTAGAAAGAAAGCATTTATCTTCCCTCTTGTGATTTCCAATACTACGAATCTGGACACTTGCCTTCTAAGAAGTTCCAATCCTTGAAATAGAAACTTTCCCACTGTCCTAGCAGAGCACGGGCTATGTGATTATTTCATTACTCACAAGTCCCAGATATTACATTTGCTCTGTGCTTTTAAGTGGCATCAAGTGAATCAAGACTGGCTGAAATCATTCGAGGAAGAGGCAGAAGTCTGCTTTTCTTTCCCTTTCTGCAAGACGGCCTGATTGTGTAATCATACCCCGGCTGAATCTGGCTTGTGCTGTTAGAGGAATTATCTCCTCATTAAAAACAAATCTTAATAGGCCTAATTTGAAGGCTGCTTTTGTCTGTAACTTGATCAAGAGGGTAATGACTGTGAACCAATGCTCGATAGAAGGAGAGTAAAAGAAAGTCAGAAACATTAAACAGGGCAGATTACAGTCACATTACAGGGCTTTTGATATGCAAATGAAGCACACCAGGCAAAAAAATAAAAAATAGCCATGGGCTCGCTTCTATCGCTTTTCTTGATACTCTGCTTAGGGCGTGCAGGAAAATCTGAGTCTCTGAGAAGTGGTTTAGCTTGAGAGACCTATAACTGCTCTTTTCAGGGCCTTAGTCTCCTCGGTTGTAAAATGGGGATAACAGTGTTTACAATGATTATAATAGGCTTAGAATAAGGATTAAATGAACTAATATACGTGAAGCGCGCAGAATGGTATCTGGGTTTCTAATCCATCCAGTGCACAGCTAATGAGAGCACTGACTATCATTAGGTTTAGGTCTTACTGGTTTTATTATTATTATTGGCATTCTTTTTCTATTTCTATACTATTCTTTATCTATTCTATACCATTTCTATTGCTATACCGTTCTGTATCTATTTTCTATTTCTATACCAGTCATAGACTCACAGAATTTGGGGACAGGAAAAACTAGGGTATTGCTTCCAGAACTGTGTTCCGTGAATAACCTCTGTTATTACGATATTAGTTGTATAAAAATAGGTTTCTCTATTCAAAGACTTTTGGGAAATGCTATATTAAATAAAATCAGAACCATTTCACCATAAAACCTTTCAGAGTCTTTAATTTGCCAGGAATGTGAATCTCAAAGAGGGTAATATTTTATTCAAGCTTTCCTAAATTTATTTGACCCCAAACACATTTTTCATAGAATGTCTGTTAACCCCTCAAGGAACATGAGTTCTTGAAGCAAATTATGGATGACAGCTCAGTGATGCTCAAAGAGGAAAACGACTTCTCCTAGGCTCTCAACTACTTAGAGGCACCTGGGTCTCCTGGTGCCTCTACGATGCTTTGCATAAAGCTGGTATCTTGATCTGGCCTGCATTTCTGCAGGGAAAGATCTTGGGTGAAATGAGGACTAAAACCTGGTGGTCAAAAGCATGGACCTGGTTTAACTGCCCACTTCCCAATGTATGATCTCATGCAAGTTATTTCACTTTCCCGGGCCTCACTGTTTTGTTTTTTCCTCCACTGAAAATGGGGGTAATGATTGCACCTGCCTTGTGGGGTTGTTGAGAAGTTAAATGATATAATGCATGTAAAACACATACATTAGTTATAAACAATTTATCATTGTTCCTAGCACGTAGTAAGTGCTAAAGATAGGTTGCCAGTTATTGAGAAATAGTGTTTTTAAAGGTGGGCCACATCCTATAGTAGAGAAGGAAGATATGATATGATATGATGAATTGTTTGCTGTTAACTTCTCTTTAAGAGTTTGTCAGTGGAAGCTCCTTGATAATGCTCTACTTGAAGCAATGCTAGGAAGCTCTCTATACCACTGAACCATCACATGGCCAAAAAAAAAAAGACTGGTAACTTTTTTAGGGAGGATAGGAGATACTGGCCTAGGCTTGGAGTCTTTGGATTCTACTGCAGAAATTTCTCAGACAGGAAGCATAGAGTGCCCCTAGTCCCAGGCTACTCAATCAGGCTAGGAGTGCTGTAGTGGGCCATGGATCAGGCTTATCTGTGAATGCCAGTAACCAGTCCACGTGGTAAGTATAGACATCGAGAGTCAGCAATTAGACATTTTTATAGGAATTGGCAGAGTAATTTTATGTCTACACAAATGTTGAATCCAAATAATAATGTTTAAAATGAGGCTTGTACTTTTATACCTTTTTATTATTTCATAATTTTAGTAAATGAGTTTCATTGTATTTTACAAAAGCATCAGTCTAGGACAGAGTGAATATTAAAATAAGACAGAATAAAATAAAACTTGTCCTTTACCTTAGCTAGTTTGAAAATTAGTCTAGAACAGTGGCCCTCAAAAGTGTGGTCCCTGACCAGCAGAATTAGCATCTCGTGGGAACTTGTTAGAAATGTAATCCTCGCTCCCACCCCAAACGCTGCATTAAATTCTGTGTAGAGCCCAGCGATCTTTATTTTAATGAGCCCTCAGGTGACTCATATGCACACAAAAATTTTGAAAACATTGAGAACATCACCAGGATAACTGTATCTTCTTCCAAATTCAGTAGAGCAGGAGTAAGTATTACACCCCAAAATCTGCTGTGCAAAAATATTGGGTTGGCCAAAAAGTGCCTTCGGCTTTTAAGTAAAAAGACACTTTTTTCATTTTCACCAAGAACTTTATTATTTTTAAAATATTATTTATTTTATTTGTTTTTGGCTGCATTGGGTCTTAGTTGCGGGATCTTCATTCAGGCATGCAGGATCCTTCTGTTGTGGCACGTGGGCTTCTCTCTAGTTGTGGTGTGCGGGTTTTCTCTCTTTAGTTGAGGTGAGTGAGCTCAGTAGTTGTGGTGCATGGGCTTAGCTGCCCCGCAGCATGTGGGATCTCAGTTCCCCGAGCAGGGATCAAACCCACGTTACCTGCATTGTAAGGCAGATTCTTTACCACTGGACCACCAGGGAAGTCCTACACCAAGAACTTTATTGAAAAACGCATTCATTTTTTGTTCCACTACCTTCTGCCATTTTTCAGGCAATTGTATAATTCCATCTTCCCAAAACTTTTTATCTTTTTGAGCAAAGAATGTTCCACGTGCCTTTTACAGTTTTCCAGTGAATGGAAATTTTTTCCATTAAGAGAATTTTGAAAAGACCAAAATAAACGGAAATCTGAAGTTGCAATGTCCGGTGAATACGGCAGAGGAATCAGAACTTCCCAGCCAAGCTGTAACAGTTTTTGCCTGGTCATCAAAGAAACATGCGGTCTTGCGTTATCCTAATGGAAGATTATGTGTTTTTTTTGACTAATTCTGACGCTTTTCGTCGAGTGCTGCTTTCCGTTGCTCTAACTGGGAGCAGTACTTGTTGGAATTAATCGTTTGGTTTCCCAGAAGTAGCTCATAACAGAGGACTCCCTTCCAATCCCATCATATACACAACATCACCTTCTTTGGATGAAGACCGGCCTTTGGTGGTGTTGGTGGTGGTTCATTCTGCTTGCCCCACGATCTCTTCCATTCCACACTGTTGTACAGTATCCACTTTTCATCGCCCGTCACAATTTATTTAAAAAAAGGAATGTTTTCATTACGTTTGAGAATCACATGCGGAAATACAGTCAGGAAGGTCTTTTTTGCTTAACTAACGTGGATGCCAAACATCAAAGTGATTCACATAACCAAGCTAGGGCAAATGATTTTCACTGCATGATTTGGATATTCTGAGTATGTCGGCTGTCTCCCACATGGTATACCGTTGACTGTTCTCAGTGAATGGCTCGATTTGACTGCTATCAACTTCAACTGGTCTACCCGACCATGGAGCATCGTCCACTGAGAAAACTCCAGCAGAAAACTTTCTCAAACCGCTTTTGACACCTTCGATTAGTCATAGCCCCTTCTCCATATACTGCACAAATCTTTTTTTGCGTTTCAGTTGCGTTTTTACCTTTCTTGAAATAAGCATAATATGCCGAAAATGTTGCTTTCTCTGTTCTACCTTCACTATTAAAATGGCTACACAAAAATTCACCAATTTTGGTAAGTCTTTTTTTAAATGCATGCTGATATGACAGGTGTCACATACAATCTAACACACAAATGAAGTTAAAAACACCTAGGTGCTACTAGAGCCATCTTATGGAAAAAACTGAACGAACCTTTTGGCCCACCCAATAATACACTATTTCTCTAAAATCAACTTAAGTTTTACTCTGAACTACTATTCATTCAGGTTAGAAGCAATTTCAATAAGGATTAGGTTTGTTATGGGTAGTGGAGACCCAAAATAACAGTGGCCTAATCAATAAGTAGACTTTTAACCCTCCTACACTGTTGGTGGGAATGTAAATTGGCGCAGTCACTATGGAGAACAGTATGGAAGGTCCTCAAAAAACTAAAAATAGAACTATCATATGATCCATCAATTCCACTCCTGGGCATATAGCCCAACAAAACTATAATTTGAAAAGATACATGAACCCCCATGCTCACAGCAGCACTATTTACAATAGCCAAGAAACGGAAACAACCTAAATGTCCATGGACAGATGAATGCATAAAGGAGATGTGGTACACATATGTAAAATGGAACACTACTCAGCCACAAAAAGAATGAAATAATGCTATTTTAAGCTACACTGATGGACCTAGAGATTATGACATTAAGCAAAGTCAAAAAAAGAAAGACAAACACCATATGATATCATTTACATGGGGAATCTAAAACATGACACAAATGGGGAGTCGAGATGGCGGCATGGGAAGACGTGGAATTCGCATCTCCCCACAACTAGGGTGCCTGCCGGACACTGGTGGGGGACCTCGATGCCCAAAGGAGACAGGAGGAACCCTCAAGCGACTGGGTAGGATGTCGGGGAGGAGGGTAGGAGAAGTGGAGGCCTGACAGGATCGGTGCCCCTGAGGGGTAGGGCTGGGAGGGGAGAGGTGTTCCCATGCCTGGAGGGACCCTCAGGGGCTCAGATCGGGGGGAGCACACCTAGCATTTCCCCTGCCCAATCAGCCTGGCAAGCCCTCCTGGCTCTCAGGACAGGTCCTATGCACTCAGAGGCCCACTCCAGGCCACACTGGTCCTGGGGGCATAGGAGGCAGGCCAGGGGAGAACAGGATAGGGAGGTGGGAGGGGCCCTCCAGGACCAGAGGAGCAGAAGAGGAGGTGGAGGGGGGTGTCTGCCCCGCCCACTCGGGCTGGGGAAGCCTGCTGGGCTCCCAGGCCGGGTTGCCCGCCCTCCGAGACCACAGGCAGCCTGGGCCCCTTCTGTTGAGTTGAGCCTAAGCCTCCCTGTGACCCCCCACCACCCCGCAACCCACCCGCCCCCGAGCCTTTTCCAGCCCTGTGGATACTAAGCATAGGCCCCGCCCACTGCCTAAACCCGGCCCCTGCCTAAGCCCCACCTCCCACAGCCAAGGCCTTTTCTGCCTTTTTTTTTTTTTCTCCTCTTTTTTACTATTGTGGTTCTGTTTTACCTTCTGGTTGTTGTTTCATCTATATTCTTATATTTATATTCTTTCTAACATATGTTAATTTCCTGGTCTAATTTTATCATTTACTCTTTACAGTTCTGCTTTCTTTTTTTTTTTTTTTTTTGCCACCCCACACAGCTTGTGGGATTTTAGTTCAGGAGCCAGGGGTTGAGCCAAAGTTCTGGCAGTGGGAGCTCTGAGTCCGAACCACTGGACTAACAGGAATGATCAAGGGATCAAGCCAAGAAGATATAACAATTATAAATGTTTATGCACCCAACATAGGAACACCTCAAAATATAAGGCAAATGCTAACAACCAAGTAAGGGGAAATCAACAGTAACACAATAATAGTGTGGGACTTTAACACCCCGCTTACACCAATGGACAGATCATCCAGACAGAAAATTATTAAGGAAACACAGCTTTAAATGACACAATAGACCACACAGATTTAATTGATATTTATAGGACACTCCACCCAAAAGTGGCAGAATACACTTTCTTCTCAAGTGCACACAGAACATTCTCCAGGACAGATCACATCTTTGGTCACAAATCAAGCCTCAGAAAATTTAAGAAAATTGAAATTGTATCAAGCAGCTTTTCTGACCACAATGTTATTAGACTGGAAATTAATTACAGGAAAAAAACTGTAAAAAACACAAATACATGGAGGCTAAACAGTGCTCTACTAAATAACCAAGAGATCACTGAAGAAATCAAAGAAATAAAAAAATACATAGAAAAAAATGACAATGAAAAGATGATGACCCAAAACCTATGGATGCAGCAGAAGCAGTTCTAAGAGGGAAGTCTATAGCAATTCAATCTCACCTCAAGAAACAAATAAAATCTCAAATAAACAATCTAACCCTACACCTAAAGCAACTAGAGAAAGAAGAACAAAGAAAACCCGAGTCAGAAGGAAAGAAATCATAAAGATCAGAGCAGAAATAAATGAAATAGAAACAAAGAAAACAATAGCAAAGATCAGTAAAACTAAAAGCTGGTTCTTTGAGAAGATAAACAAAATTGATAAACCTTAATCAGACTCAGCAAGAAAAAAAGGGAGAGGATGCAAATCAATAAAATTAGAAATGAAAAAGGAGAAATCACAACTGACACTGCAGAAATACAAAGGATTGTAAGAGACTACTACAAACAAGTATATGCCAATAAAATGGACAACCATGAAGAAATAGACAAATTCTTGGAAAGGTACAATTTTCCAAGACTGAACCAGGAAGAATTAGAAAATATAAACAGACCTATCACGAGGCATGAAATTAAAACTGTAATCAAAAATCTTCCAACAAACAAAAGTCCAGGACCAGATGGCTTCACAGGCAAATTCTATCAAACATTTAGAGAAATGCTAAAACCGATCCTTCTCAAACTCTTCCAAAAAATTGCAGAGGGAGGAACACTCCCAAACTCGTTCTATGAAGCCACCATCACCCTAATATCAAAACCAGAAAAAGATATCACAAAAAAAGAAAATTATAGACCAATATCACTGATGAACACAGACGCAAAAATCCTGAACAAAATACTAGCAAACAGAATCCAACAACATATTAAAAGGATCATTCACCATGATCAAGTGGGATTTATCCCAGGAAGGCAAGGATTCTTCAGTATACACAAATCAATGTAATACACCATATTAACAAATTAAGGAATAAAAACCATATGATCATCTCAATAGATGCAAAGAGCTTTGGACAAAATTCAACACCCATTTACGATAAAAATTCTCCAGAAAATGGGCATAGAGGGAACCTAGCGCAACATAATAAAGGCCATATATGACAAACACACAGCAAACATCATACTCAATGGTGAAAAACTGAAAGCATTTCCACTAAGATCAGGAACAAGACAAGGACGTCCACTTTCGCCACCTTTATTCAACAAAGTTTTGGAAGTCCTAGCCACGGCAATTAGAGAAGGAAAAGAAATAAAAGGAATACAAATGGGAAAAGAAGAAGTAGAGCTGTCACTATTTGCAGATGACATGATACTATACTTAGAAAATCCTAAAGATGTCACCAGAAAACTACTAGAACTAATCAATGAATTTGGTAAGGTTGTAGGATCCAAAATTAATGCACAGAAATCTCTGGCATTCCTATACATTAACAATGAAAAATCAGAAAGAGAAATTAAGGAAACACTCCCATTTACCATCACAACAAAAAGAATAAAATACCTAGGAATAAACCTACCTAAGGAGGCAAGAAAACTTGTACTCAGAAAACTATAAATCACTGATGAAAGAAATCAAAGATGACACAAACAGATGGAGAGATATACCATGTTCTTGGACTGGAAGAATCAATATTGTGAAAGTGACTATACTACCCAAAGCAATCTACATATTCAATGTGATGCCTATCAAACCACCAATGGCATTCTTCACAGAATTAGAACAAAAAATTTTACAGTTTGTATGGAAACACAAAACATCCTGAATAGCCAAAGGAATATTGGGAAAGAAAAACAGAGCCAAAGGAATCAGGCTCACCAACTTCAAACTATACTACAAAGCTACAGTAATCAAGACAGTATGGTACCGGCACAAAAACAGAAATATAGATCAATGGTACAGGATAGAAAGCCTAGAGATAAACCCGCACACATATGGTCACCTAATTTACAATAAAGGAGGCAAGAACATACAGTGGAGAAAAGACAGCCTCTTCAATAAGCGGTGCTGGGAAAACTGGACAGCTACATGTAAAAGAATGAAATTAGAACACTTCCTAACACCATACACAAAAATAAACTATAAATGGATTAAAGACCTAAATTTAAGACTGGATACCATAAAACTCTTAGAGAAAAACACAGTAAAAACACTCTTTGACATAAACCACAGCAAGATCTTTTTTGACCCACCTCCTAGAGTAATGAAAATAAAAACAAAAATAAACAAATGGGACCTAATGAAACTTAAAAGCTTTTGCACAGCAAAGGAAACCATGAACAAGACAAAAACACAACCCTCAGAATGGGAGAAAATATTTGCAAATGAAGCAACTGACAAAGGATTAATCTCCAAAATATACAAGCAGCTCATGCAGCTCAGTATCAAAAAAACAAACAACCCAATTAAAAAATGGATGCAAGACCTAAATAGACATTCCACAAACAAGACATACAGATGGCCAAAAGGCACATGAAAAGATGCTCAACATCACTAATTATTAGAGAAATTCAAATCAAAGCAACAATGAGGTATCACCTCACACTGGTGCGAATGGCCATTATCAAAAAATCTAGAAACAATAAACGCTGGAGAGGATGTGGTGAAAACGGAACCCTCCTGCTCTGTTGGTGGGAATGTAAATTGATACAGTCACTATGGAGAACAGTATGGAGGTTTCTTAAAAAGCTAAAAATAGAACTACATATGACCCCACAATCCCACTACTGGGCAAATACCCTGAGAAAACCATAATTCAAAAAGAGTCATGTACCACAATGTTCATTGCAGTTCTATTTACAATAGCCAGAACATGAAAGCAACCTAAGTGTCCATCGACAGATGAATGGATAAAGAAGATGTGACACATATATACAATGGAATATTACTCAGCCATAAAAAGAAATGAAATTGAGTTATTTGTAGTGAGGTGGATGGACCTAGAGTCTGTCATACAGAGAGAAGTAAGTCAAGAGAAAAACAAATACCATGTGCTAATGCATACATATGGAATCTAAAAAAATTGGTACTGATGAACCTAGTGGCAGGGCAGGAATAAAGATGCAGACATAGAGAATGGACTTGAGGACCCAGGGGTGGGGGAAGGGGAAGCTGGGGCGAAGTGAGAAAGTGGCATGGACATATATACACTACCAGATGTAAAACAGATAGCTAGTGGGAAGCAGCAGCATAGCATAGGGAGATCAGCTCAGTGCTCTGTGACCACCTAGACGGGTGGGATAGGGAGGGTGGGAAGGAGACCCAAGAGGGAGGGGATATGGGGATATATGTATTCCTATGGTTGATTCACTTTTGTACAATAGAAATTAACACAGCATTGTGAAGCAATTATACTCCAATAAAAATGTATTAAAAAAATAAAATATGACACAAATGAACTTATCTACAAAACAAAAACGGACTCACAGACATAAAGAACAGATTTTTGGTTGCCAAGGGGTTGGGGGAGGGTTGGATTGGGAGTTGGGGATTAGCAGATGCAAACTATTATAAATAGAATGGATAAACAACACGTCCTATTGTATAGCACAGGGGACTATATTCAATACCCTGTAATAAACCATAATGGAAAACAATGTGAAAAAGAATATATCTATACATGTATGTATAACTGAATCACTGAATCACCAGAAACTAACACAACATTGTAAATCAACTATAGCTCAATTTAAAAATATACAAGCAGACTTTTGACAATAAAAGCCAAGCAGCAAGGGTTCTCTTGAGGTGAGTTCTGCTTTCTGCCCTACAATCCAAACTCTCTGAAACAGGAGGACACAGAGGCCTGCCTACTTTTTTTCATAAAGTAAGAAAAACTCAAGGAGGACCCCAAACCAGACTCCAGTATACTGTTCTCCCGTGTCAACAATGGTATTTAATCAGCCACTGTGGTTATCCTGGAGCCAGACCAACCCAGAACGTTTGAGGCCCACTCTGAATATCTTGGAGTTGCTTATGCAACAGATCGTTTAGTTTTTTCCCCCGCCTTTAACCATTAACTGCTTCAGTCTTTAAAACTCCATAGGTTTTGGAGCCCAAATTATTTTCTTATCCTAATTGGTCTGTCTAGGATTTTTTCATTTATCATAGACTTATTTTCTTGGTGCATTTCCTTATAATTAGAGCCCTCAAGCAAAAAACGTGGGTGGAAGCACGTTTTATAAATTTATTCTCATACCTTTAGTATTGAAGTCAATTTCTCATTGAAAAATTAGTCTCCAGGGGGCACTAATTAGATCTTGAGACTGATGCTTTGTGCAAATTTAGTTTCTTTCCAGTCTGTCCTATTTCTATAGGTTCCTTTTTTCACTGTTTCCAGCTTATAGCTAAAGGATTCCATATTTCCACTGGTCTGGGCTACTGGCAACAATGTTTATATAGTGATATTTTTTTAAATGTCAGCAAAATCACTGGCCACTTCAGAATGACTTATCATACATTTCCCAATGTCTGCTACTGTGTCTAATGACTATTCAACATTTTTAGTGTATTAGATAATCGATTATATACTTGTTATATATTAATGAAGTTGTAAAGTTTTCAAAAAGATATATTCAGAGACCAAATTTGATTTACTCCTGTTTATGTCTCCCAGGATCCTCTCTCTTCCATTATATGAATCTCCACCTTTTGTTTCAGAGTAAAAAAGCCCCAGGAAATAGAATTTAGATATATTAATATTTGAAGCTGATTTTCCTTCTATCCCTGCTTACTTCTCTAACAAAGATTTCCAGGAAAAAGGGAAGTCTTATCAAATCAATTCTTATAGCACTTACATTAATTTTATAGGAATAACTCGTTATGCAAATTGGATAGCAATCTCATTCTTTATTTCCTCTTATGTTCATACTCTAATATACCTTTCCCTCATTTTTCTTGCTTAAGCTTAAAGAAGAATAAAGTTACTGAAATTCTGCTCAAAGACATTCACTTTTGAATTTTTTAGTTTAGTTCCTTCTCACATCAAAGAAAGACATCATTTTACAAATATTGCCTTTATTTTTAATATCTGCATGTATTTTGCTTATATCCATATAAATTATTTTTCCCATTTATAGAGCAATGCATACTTCTTTTCACAAATGCAAACCAAATAAAGTGTATAAGGAAAAACGTGGGCTGTGTTTTGTTGCCAAATCTTTGGACCTGTTTGCCTACCAATCTCGGAAATTTGCGTGGCTTTAGTAACTACTGGTTGGCTTGTAGTGAAACTTTTCTGCCAAATTACTGGGAGGGCAGAAAATCCTCCAGGGCTTCCAGGTTAATTTGGATGGATCTTTTATGAATGTCGGGGTGACATTTAAAATGTATGTTGCTCTGCAACACCTTCTCCTAATAGGTAGTGTCAAAACTTACTCCTCTGGCTTTAACAGAGCGAATTTTAACAAAGCAGCCTAGTAACTGAGTGTGAGATTTAAATTTTTATGTTTTAAAGTTTTTCTATTTAACGAGATACGCTGGAAAATTTGTTTTTAAGTGTGAAGTCAAGAAAAGGCACATGCGGTTTTTCACATGACGAGCAGAAAATCCATATTTATCCAGCATACGCATCACCTATATCCTCACCCACTAAGGATTAGGTGAACCTTGTGTTTACACATTAAATCAAGAAAATGTAAACTCTGTATCGCTCAATGTTTTGAACTTTGTATTTTGCCTGGTCTTTCATTTTGTACCAACCAGGCAGAGTCACAGTGGTGTAGCGAGGTGGAATTTCCTTCTGTGATCTCTTTGATTCACTCAAACCAGAATCTATTAGCTCTTCTCTCCTGATTGGAAGAAGATGAATTCTGAAGAGATGGGGATCATGAGTGCAGAAGATTTATACTTCTGATTAGACCCTGACAGCCGCTCAGCTTGCTTCAGAAATTGAAGGGAAAGGTTTATGGGGAAAAAAGCAGAGAGGGTGATAGGGAGGGGATGAATAGCTATATCATGTGCGTTTAGCCCCAGAATATATTATATGGCACACTTGATTTCATCTCTCTCCTGACCTTGATAGACACTGCTAATCATTCAGGTCACATTTCTCACTGAGCTTGGATACAGCCTCAGAATCTTTTTTTGGGCATAGCCCTCTGGGCAGCTGCTACAAATCTATCTGGCTTAGCTTAGGAGATTGATTTACTGAGTGCAGTATTTATTCAACATTTATTGAACATCTAAACTGCGCCAGGCATGTTAAAGGCATTCAGGAGCAAGATATGCAACTTATGTTGTAATGAAATGAAAACTTTTTATTGCCTTTTCCAGCCCCACACATTTGCTCAGCATGTAGTAGGTGCTCAATAAATTTCCTTTGTCACATTGCTGTGAATTGGCTTGTGAAGAGCATTCTGGCATCAGCTGACCCTGCTGACAAGCGGAGTGTGGCTATGGTTCTCCCTCAAATAATGAGAACATTTGTTCCACCACAGTTCACTTCCTGCTTAAGGTCTATTAAAAACAAACTGACCCTCAAGATTAGTTCTCCACTGGATATATTTCGAGGGGCAGGGGTAGATATCCAAGAGAAGAATCATACACGGAAACATCTCATCCCTTAAATCTGACCTCTGAATGTCTTTTAGATCTGCTGATTAGATTCCTGCTAGAACACAATATCAGACTCCATCCTCAAAGGAAATAAATTAAGCTGCACCCCACGAGGACAAATGGTTGACATTGTGCTCTTGCGAGCATCTTGTGTGCAGCTGTGAACAGCTGTGTTAGCGCCAGTTAAACTGTGATAGCATCACTGGGGGGAGAGACAAAGGGCATTCGTTCACAAAGCGCTATTCAAAGGGTCTCACAGGTGTGTTCTAAGGATTGGTTTTCTGCTATCTCCTCTCTATCTAAAATTTATCCTGAATTTAGATGATTGGGTAATATAATTCTGTCAGAATTATAGCTCTACTCTCTCCAGGGGTGGTGTTTTTGGAATACATGCTGTGGCATTCATAAACAAATATGAAATAGGGAAAAGCATCCCCCACTTGACAAAAGAGGATTAGCTTCTGACTCTCTGGAGTGATTCTTTGACCATGTATTCATTTCCTTATGAATAAGCCTCAGTTTTCCCCCCTCTGATAGAGGAGAGCACAGTATGTGCCAAAGAGACTGGCTCTTTTAAAGAACAGCTTTATTTATCACCCTTATTTGCAATGTTACTTCCCTAAAAGGAGCTTTCAGCTGCTCATCCATTGACTACAAATGGCCAGCTCTGGCGAACAAGGACGGGGTCAGATGCTAACTGCTGGTGAAGGGGACAAAATGAGGTGAGAAAAGGGCATCCTGGAAAAAAGAGAATGAAATGCATTTAGATGTTTGTTTTAAACAGTCTGCAGTTTGCTGCTTGAAGGGAAAATTGTGTATATGAGATGCTCTCTTAAGAAATGGAGTTAGCAGATAAAGCAGTAAAATTAAAATTGTTTAGAAATCCTAGGTCAGTGTTCCCAAATGCTGGCCCCGTTCATGGGCCACCTCCTTGGATAAACTTGTTAAAGCTGCAGGTTCCCTGGCTTCACTTCTGGCTGCAGAATCACTGGAAAGGGTGTCTGGGATTTTCTAACAGGCTACCCCAGATGAGCCTAGAGTATACCAGCTAGATTTGAGAATTACTGCTAGATCCCAGGCTAAACAAACAAATGAACAAACAAACACAAATAAAACAGATGAAATATTTAAGAGGAAAAAACTCCAAACAGAACCAGAATAAAAAGAAACGGCAGGGCTGACCCTCTGTCTGGAGCCAAACCAATATAATAGTTTGTAATTAATACCTAGTTATTAATTGAAGACTTACTACATATCCAGCGCTACTCCAAAGGCTTTCTATTTCTTACTTTTTAAAATCTTTAAATTGTAAGGAAGTTTATGAAGGAGGGAGGATCCGTGAAGCAGTCTACACACACGAGACACAGCATTTTTAAGGCACTCGGAGAAGACTGCACAGCAGGTAGGCGGCTGAGCCAGGGTTCAAACTCAGGCAGCCTGGCTCCAGAACACGTGTGCTAAACCACAACCAGATACTGTTTTTCCTGCGTAAATGCAGGCCCTGGGGAAACAATGTTGACTAAGGCAGTGTCTTCCCTTAAGGAGGTCGTAGAAATTTGTGATGTCATGTAGCAAGTGCAGTGTGTAAAGTGCAAAGAGAAACTCAAGAGGTCCTTGCAGGATCACAGAGGAGCAGGTATGAGGAGTGGGTTTCTGGAGGTGGTGACACCTGAGCTGAAATCTTAAAGGATGAGTAAGAATGAGCCACAATAAGCTCGGAAGAGAGCTCTAGGAGGAGCAGATGCCATGAGCAAAGTCTCCGAGAAAAGACAGAGCAGTTCCAGACTTCTTTCACAGCACCGTCGACCAGAAGAGTGAATGATACAAGGTGGCAAGAATGATACCTATCTAATCAATTACTGAAAATTACTATGATTATTATTTAACTAATAATAAATTTATTATTTATTTAATTAGTTATTTAAATGTTAACAACTATCACAAGAGTTTTTAATAACTGACATAAATGGTAATTGTGGCGTACCATAACCTGTTGCTGGGTAAAAAATTATCCCAAAACTTAGTGACTTGAAATGACCACCCTCTAGGGTGCTCCTGGAGTCTATGAATTGGGAATTCTGACAGGGCACAGGGAGGATGGCTTGAGGCAGCTGCCTCATGTCTGGGGCCTCAGCTGGAGGTGACCTGAACATCTGGGGCCATGAACAGCTGAAGCTGGAGGGTCCACTTCCCAGAGGGATGGTCTAGCAGCTCAGTGGGGGTGACTGGAAGGATGGATTTAGATGGGACTGTTGGCCAGAGCACCTCCACATGCCCTCCTCAACATGGCGGCCTCAGGGAAGTGTGACTTCTTCCAAGGTGGGTCAGGGTTCTAGTAAACAAGGAAGAGCTGATGTCTTTTTGACCTAGCTTTGGAAGTGTCACCTCCACTGGACTCTGTGTTAAAGCAGTCATAAGGACATGTTGGTTCAAGAGAAAGGGACATAACTCCACCTTTGAGGAGTGTCAGAGAATCTGGAGCCAAGTGTTAATATCATCACAGTTAACATTTACTGAGTGCTTCCTATGTCCTAGGCTCTGTCCTAAATGCTTCATTTGCAACACCTCACCTTTTATCACAATGGCATGAAATATGTGCTATGTAAATATGTAAACCCCAGTTTACAGATAAGGGATCACAGGCTTCCAGAGGATGTGTAACTTGTCCAAGGTCACCAGTAAGTGGCCACCCTGGGAACTGAACCCAAATTTGTAGGATTTAAAAGCCTAGGCGTTATCATCTTGGTATTCTTCTTTCTAACTCGACCCTGACTTTTGATCCGTGTGCAGAGTAGGTTCATTCTAAGTGTTTGTGGAAAGGAAGAAAGTCACAGCATCTATGTATCTAAGGGGATGCAAGTAGGGACTTTGGGAAGCAACATCGTGGTCTGCAACTACTGCACTCTCTTTTGCTCTTGTCAGAAGTAGAGTCCTCAGGAAACAATGGTTGTGTGGACCTCGGGCCTGGCATCTACATTTCTCATGTAACTGCTCGAATAATTCTCTCCCTGGTGGCCTCATCTCCAGAGACCCTGTGCCTGCATCCTGAAATCAAAGAAATGGGACACATTCTCTTTGGAAAATGCTTGAGTCAAAGTTCTCACAGACTCAGGAAGAATAACACAATTTGGGAGCATTCATTCCCGGGAAAATAGACAAATATCTTTTGACTAATTTTGACAGGTTATACCTACCAGAGGAGTAATCTATGATATTTATACTCAATTTTACGTTCACGTATCCACTCATCCAAAAAACACACGTGCCAGACATGATGCTGGATTATGAAGATACTATGGCAGACAAGAGAGAGATGGTCTCTTCCATCAAAGAGTTTGTAGTCTGGTGAGGAAGACACAGTGAAACTAAGTAGGTAAATCTCCAAATAAATAATTGCTAATTCTCAAAAGTGCTTTGAAGGAAGTTAATTAGGAGATAAGATAAAAATCAAACCTAAGAGTAAGGTGGGAAATCTTGTTTATATGTATGCTGGTTGGGTTGGGCCTCTCTAGAAACATGGTATTTAAGTTGAAACCCAAAGAAAGAGAGGAAAAGAAAGGCCATGATCCTGTTTATTTTTATTCTGAATATTATTTGCTCCCAAATGCCTTTCCTTCTAGTTCAATCCCTGTTCCAAAGAAAAGTAAGCTAAAAAACCATTAGAATGTTGATGGAAGAAGAATTTAACTGGTTCTTACTCCAGTATCAAGTATGTACATGCATTCTCTTCACAGGCAAGTGTAAACCCTGAGATTTAAGGGGTGACTTTATTCCCCAGCAGAATAATCTGAATCCTGCCCCAGCTGTCAGCTTCAAAGTTCCCAGTCATTAGCGTGCCCACCAAGCCACTTGGGTCCTCATGCCAGCAGTCTTGGTGGGCCATTCTGCCTGTCTGCCAGAGGCACCTTCAGAGAGCAAAAGTGGGCTAGGCCTTCAGGCTAGAAGCCATTGAAAGCTGTGCTTCCAAAAAGCTCACATAAACTGTACTTTTCAAGATGAAACCATATTTATCAACACTGAAGTACTGATACCTAAGGAAATCTGGCCTTGGTGCTGGGGGGCAGGGAGGGTTCCGACCAATAAATACCCGTTCATTTAGTTGTTGAAGTTCAGATATTCACTGGTCTGGTGAAAGGACTCTCTAATATCTGAGCTCCCAACGTCTGTTGCAGTTGCAAGAAGTGACACACGGGGATTCAGCAGGATTGAAGACTTCATGTTGGTGCATTGCAATAGTTTGTGGACTACCTAAACATGTCGTTATTATTTGAGACCATTCTTTGGAAACTGCTTCATTCACGTGTGCGCGTATGTATATACAAATAATATATGCACATATTTCATAGTATAATTAGCATGTATACATGGATGTATTACCTAACTCCTAAAATAGCAGTCAATATCCTATTGCACACTTACTTATCTCACTCAGTTCTTATGACAACCCTATGAAATTGTTATTATATGACATTCTACAGGCCAGGAAGCAACATAAGACTTATGATGTCCAAAAAACTAGCCACTAGATATATGTGGCTAGCCACTATATATAAAAACTAGCCACTAGCTATATTTAAATATGCTATTTAAATTTAAATGATTTAAAATTAAACAAAAAGTCCCTCATTCACGCTAGCCACTTTTCCAGTGTTTAGCAGAACATTTCCATCATTGCAGAAAGTTCTATTGGAAAGCTCTGGAGACTCTCTAGGCAGAGTTTCTCAACTTCGGCAATACCTGCATTGACATTTTGGGCCCGGTAATTCTTTGCTGTGGGGGACTGTCCCATACATGGTAGGATGCTTAACAGCCCTGACCCAGTAGTCACCAGGAGCACCCTCCCCCAGTTGTAGCAACCAAAAATATCTCCAGATAGTGCCATATGTCCCTTGGGAAGAGGGAATAAAATCCCTGGCTGAGAACCACTGCTCTACACTCAGCCTATGGTTTACAGGCTGGGGGGGAACTTGGGTAAGTTGCTTTCAATTCTTGGGGCTTCATTTTCCTCATTGGTAAAAGATTAAAAAATAAAATACATTTTCACAGGGTTCTGTGATGGTCTAATACTACAGATAAAGCATTTTAAATAATAAAAGCATATTAAATGGTTTTTAGGACTGTAATGCTCCAACTCCTCCCTTAAATGAGGAATATCTAGATGAGCTGGCGTGGCATCTGGAAGCCAGGAAGCCAAGATTTCTGCTGACTGTTCCAATGCTCTATCCCTGAACTTGGGCTTCCACGTTTAGATAACTCAATGGACTAGAGACAAATGACAGACCTGCTTGATTTGTCAACAAATTTGCTTTGTTGCTTGCTTCGACAACAAAGCCAAGGGACTTGAAAACTCTTAAAAAACAAACAAAACTCTAAACACAGAAAATCATCTCTCGGTCTCATTGCCTGAATTTTGTCAAGATGGCCTTAAGAGTACGTGGAACAACAAGGCAATCAATTAATGAGGAAGGTTTTTAAATTTCTCAATAAAAGTTGAATCAAACATTTAGATCAATTATAGCGAAAATGATTACAACACATCAACTGTCAGTAAATTAGCTAAAGTTTCAACCTCAAATGTCTGAATAGGCACATTTAGAGAAGGGACCCTATCAGTGTATCAGGTTCAGACAACCATGTTAGTAGGATAGAAAGATAATTAAATGAATATTTTTTAAGTCTGTGCCTATCCTTGCCTTGAAAAAAAAAACAAATATAGGTGTTTTAATGGGCTTACATTACATGGGAGACTATCATCAACTTATTTTTATCCTTGAGATTTTTCATGGTTGCAAGATTAAGCTGAATATAACTTTCTGAATATAAAACTGTCATTGGAGTGGACACTAGGAACCAATATTTGACCATATTTGGCCTATGAGAAGGGAAATTCCATAAGATTTGAAAACAATGCCTTGAAGAGAGGAGCAGAAACAGAAGAGTTCATTTCTTCGATTTGTGTTTTGATAACTGATGCCTGATAGGTCATCTCTCTATGAGAAAGAGTTGAGGTTCCCCATTCACATAATGACCTGGCCATCTGTCATGCATTTACAGACCCCAGGTTAAGAATTAAGCCTTAGCTCCTTAACCTCATTTAAACATCCAACAACAATATGAAGAGGGTATTATTTCTTTCTATTTTGAAGATGACAAAAAACTGTGGCCGAGAAGGTCTGGATTAACTTGAGAGTAAGAGGTATATAGCCAGATTTCAGACTCAGTCCTGCAAAATTCCAAAACTTGTGGTCCTCTGCCAACCTATAGCTGCAGGTCAAAGGTGAAGAAGATGCTTTCCCTCACATGGTGTAACTCACGTTCGTAATCAGCACTCCCCCACAACGTTAGACGCACTCACTGCCTCTGGATGACATGGGACACGGCATGTCATGTCCCATGTCATCCATGGGACACAGCATGTCATCTTTTATGGTCTGAGTACTTTTACCATCTTAATTCATTAAAGCAGCTAACAAATGAGACATCTTTCACACTTTTGTTACACAAACTATTTTATGAAAATGAGCCAATCTGCCAAACTCTCTGCCAAAAATACATATATTTTTTTCTGGTTCCTTGTTCATCAGAGGAGTATTCTGATGGGCTATTTTTTTTAAAATAAAGTAAGTTCTTAACTAATCCATCAAACCAGTCCAATACCACCAGGCCCAAGATCAGAAGGATATTAAAAACATCTCAAAGGAAGAACTCACTAATTTAGAGTTACTGAAGGGAGAGGCAATTCTGAATTAATAAAATATCTTAATTAAAGTATGAATTAAAAGAAAGAAAGTCTTATTACCTTTTGATATCTGATGGATGAATGAATGAATCAAACTGGAGTGTGGAAAATATAAAATTATATGAACTGGGCAAAAATAGAACCATGGGGAGGTCTCATTCGGCCTATTTTGATGAACAGATGAGGGCTATTTTGAATATAGTTTTCCATATTTATAGGTCAAGGTGCTGCTACAGTTTTGGGAAAGAAGTAGTTCTTGTGAGCTGGCAAACATTCCCCTTACCCTTCCCATCTTTTTATACTGTATTATGTACATAGATATAGATATATACACATATGTAATATATATATTCTGTACTACAGAGATATAGAGATATGAAAACAAATTTACTGACATCAATTTCCTTAAGCCATTGTTCCAACACAGAGAGGCACGGAAGAGTTGAAGACAATGCTAATAAGCCCGTAAGACTGAAAGTCTGCAAGGCTCACTCCCTCTGAGGGTGGGAGAAGGAGAGGGAAGGAACTCTCTACTCCTGAGCACACCCTCCTCAGGGCAGGACAAGGTATGGGCGTGGCTGCTTTATATTCTCCACAGGGAGAAGGGGGCGGGGTTCTCGTGGGGCACGTGCAGCTGTTCCGCTAAAGGATTCCAAGTGCTGTGCGCAGCCTCTCTGAGCATGGCCCGCTGCCTCGATCTGGGATTGAGGTGTCATGCGCAGTGCTTCCCTGCAGCCTGACAGCTGGCTCAGGCATCAGGTGCAGCCCCTTTGCTCTAAGTAAGTCTTCAAAAGGAATCTAGAGACTGCTTTCAATTATAGCAAAGAAGTAATGGCAGTAATATACATATACATACTGAGGCAAAACATATATATGTATTTTATACTGTACTATATATAACATAACCTGTGCCATATATATATAAAATCTCACAAAGATAATGAGCTCCCCAGACTCCATCTAAAAAAACATGAAGTTTGAATTCTTGGGAGTAGAACACGTAAAGTCTTTTTATACAAACTTTAAAAACCATAACTGAAAAAGGACAACTGAGTATGGTTACTTTCTCTATTTGAGCCAGTCACATCTCGTTCCATCCAATTTATGACTCTTTTCACACCAATATCACGGGAAACGAAATTCTAATTTGATTTTTAGTATTCATTTTGGGTTTGGTAAAGCTTTTAGACCTAACTCCAGTATCTGTCTAGAAGAAAAAGCCATCTGACTGTTACAGAACAGGGAGACTAGCCAACAAATGATAATGAATAATCTTGAAGGAAGGATAAAACATAGGAAAAAAAAAAGGATGTATTACATATCTATTGCTTATAACAAATTATCCCAAATCTTAGGGGCTTACAACAACAGACATGTATTATCTCACACTTTGTGTGGGTCAGGAATCTGGAAGCAGTTTAGCTGAGTGATTCTGGCCCAGGGTCTCTCATAAGGCTGCAGTCGAGGCATTAGCCAGGGGCCAGTACCCGCAGGGGTCAGTACCCTAGGATAGGACTAAGATACAAGGACAGAAGTGCGGGGGCGGGTAATACGATGATTGGAAATGAATCCAACAATTATAACAATATACTGTAATAAAAGTTATGTGAATGTGGTCTCTCTCTCTCTCTCTCTCAAAATACTTTATTGTACAAATTTAACACCTTTCGTCTGTTAACTAAGCACTTATCACACACCGCGGCTATAACTTCTGCAGTTTGTGGTGCAGCAGAAAAACTAGCACCAATTTCTTTCTCCCTCTTCACAATTTCACCGAGAAGATTCGTTCTTACCAGAAATCGTAGCAACTTCAGCATACCATTTTTTCCTTTCCTTATTAAGTCAGGGACTTTTGTTACGGACCCTCCGGAGTTGGTTCCCAAGAAGGGTCCTTCCGTCCAGTGTCCTTGGAGCCAATAAAACGAGAGAAGCAAAGGAAAGCTTTCTTCTCTGACGGAAAAATGGAGAAGCACGAGCTCGTACTCCAGAGCACACCCTCTTCAGGGCAGGACAAGGTATGGGCGTGGCTGCTTTATATTCTCCACAGGGAGAAACGGGCGGGGTTCTCGTGGGGCACGTGCAGCTGTTCCGCTAAAGGATTCCAAGCGCTGTGCGCAGCCTCTCCGAGCATGGCCCGCTGCCTCGATCTGGGATTGAGGTGTCATGCGCAGTGCTTCCCTGCAGCCTGCCGGCTGGCTGAGGCATCAGGTGCAGCCCCTTTGCTCTAGGAACTCTGGTCTGAAGTGATGCGTGCAAGGCCTCTGTTTACAGGCTGCACGTGGGCTGACATCTAGGATCCTATATTTCAAGAGTTTCCACCATCCGCTGATAGGAATGACTTCTTGAGTCCAAACAGCTTGTGCAAAAGATACGGTTTATGCTGAACGTCTGCTTATCGTTAATCCCTTGTGATACCTAATTTATAAAGTAAATTTTCTTATAGCTGTGTTTGTATAGGAAAAACTATTGTCAATACTGTCAATACTTTCTCAATACTGAGACCATTATAGCACCATCATTACTTTCTCCTATTTCTTTAAAACATTTAGACTCCTCCTATACATCCATAATCAAAAAACTAAATCAGCCTCATAGAAGAGTCATCAGATGAGAAGTTTCACCACAAACCTAGAAACTATCCTTTCTTGTGCCCATGTTCTCCCTCTTCTTTCTTAATTCAATGAAGAAAGTACTCTTCCTTCTATCAAAGTCCAACTCTAGAAAATCTATGCAGCACTCTACACATCACCGTCTCAAACCATGTGTTATCTGCTCTTCATCCTGCCTTGTCCATCACTCCTCTCAGTAAGTCGATACGCACCTGTCTCTACCCACTAACAGAGATGCTCCTCTTATTTGAAATTGCAATACTTCATTTGCTTTCTTCAGGGCATTTTTCAATATTTGTAATAATTACATTTATTTGTTTGGAACTTCTGTAAGGCTGGCAATGTTCTACTTCTTGACTAGAGGTTACACAGTATGTATCTTACGGAGCTCTATGCCTATGTTTGGGGTAGTTTTGCTTTTTTTTTTCCTCATGTGTCTGTTAGACTTCAGAAAATTCTATTTTTAATTTGATATATAGGTTTGTATCATACTTAATTTCTAATTGCATTTGTTATGAAGAACTCATCTCTGTGTTGCCCAATTGCCCAATATGAACATTTCATTATTAGTTAAGATTTGGAGTAAAAATTCATTAAATGTTCTGTTTTGTCTTTTTTTTTTTTTTGCAAAAAGAAAGAAAGAAAGAAAGAAAAACGAATCCAAGATGGAAGCCAGTCTTTTTATAACCTAGTTTTGGAAGTAACACTCCATCACTTCTGCCAAATTCTGTGTGTTAGAAGTGAGTCAGCAGGTCTGGCCCACACTCAAGGATAAGGGATTACTCAAAGGCATGGATACCGAGAGCTATCTCGGAGGCTGCCCACCACAGCGTGTTTCTTCTGTGCTGACACCTGCATTCGGTGAACTCTCCAGAGGTTGTCATTTCTGCAAAGCATGTCCTGGGGACACTAGAAGGAGAAATAAAACAAGGAGGAAACATATCTAAACCATGTTTCATGGCTCTTCATTTCTTCCGCTGTTGAATCTTTCCCCTAACCCACTTAAAGAAAAGGATACTGTTCACAGATATTTTGACTGTTCACCCAGAGCTCACAGCCCAGAGACACAGCAGTATTGGTCTTCTCCCTCGCGTGACTTGAGAGGAGTCAGGGAGACCCCCTCTTCTTAAAAGAAGCTATTTGATCCTTTGGGGCGTAAGAAGTACATTCTCAAGGGCGCAATATCACCCCCAAGGGCAAAAACTGGTTTGGGAGGGGCAAAAAGTTGTTAGTCTTTTTATATAGAAACACAGATGTACATAGAGCACAGATACACAGTATATCTGTGGTATTAACATTTTATGGGGGAATGATTGGGGAAAATGCCTTCAAAAGCTCCTTCAGGAGGGTGATAATGAGAAAAAGGTTGAGAAAAACTTGATGCAGGACAGGCCAGTGAAAACATTTTTAAGGCAAGGAAGGCTTCAGGGAGGGCGGGAGGGACTGGGATGCAGATCCAGCTGCGGGTGGAGAAGAGGAGGCGACATTTGGAACTTGGCAGAGCGTGAATGAATTTTCCCATGTACATATTGGGCTTTGGTTTTACTCCTCGATCTGATTTGACCTAATTTCTACATTCCAGGGACTCCTCACTCATCCCTCACAACCTCCAATCCCTTTTGGTTTTTCTGTGTTTCTGTGAATTCTGACTTTTCTGGTACTAAACATGGACCTGCCATATTCTGTTAACAGCTAGAAATGTGGTTTGACGTGTGGGTCAGGCTGTGCTGACAAACAGTGTGGTCTGTCAGATATTCCACAGAACACTGTCACCTGGAGAAACGGATCCCTTGAGTAGCCACATCTTGTCTCCTGAGGTACACAGAACTGTCTCATTTCTGAGCAAAAGCACAGGAAAAAAAGAGGACTCACATACTGTTTTTTAGGCCATTTCCTTATTTACATGTCACTGTGCTCAGCAATTCCCAGGACAACACAATCGGCTATCCTGACGAAGCAAATAAACTAATAACAGAAATAAAGAAACAATCGCTCTCGGTATTCCTTCTCAAGGTCTTTCTCCCAGGACAACTTTCTTTTCTCCAGAAGTGAGGTCTAAGGCTGAAGATAAGGATGTCGTTTGTACACACCCTGGGTCATTGGCGGTATGTATTTTCCGTCTGCCAAAAATGGGAAAAGGAAGCATGCTGAATTTAGATTCCCCAGAACCGAATTCAACTGGATGTCGAATTTCTAGTAGGGCTGGTAAAAGTTTCACTTTTGTTGGTACCTGCAGCTAGAGCAAAGAGACGGCGGTAAAAGACATCTTCTCGCCAAAACGTGATTTGGGAAAGGTCATTTTATTACATGATTTATTTATATTGTTTCGCCATGGTACAAAGCGTTCTGAAGTGGACTCAGAGCCCCTTAAGCTCCCTCCATTCACCAGCGTCGCAAGGGCCAAGGAGATGTTTGGGGTCAATTATTTAGCTAAAACAGCCTTCAAGGCAACGCAGCTTTTCCGTCTCACTCAAATTGAAAATAAAGTTCTATCACGGTAAGATCAATCTTCTCCCCTATCCTTTGAGGAGGCATCGGTAAGAAACAGGATTAGAAGTAGATCATGCTTTTACAGTCACCAAGAACAATTAAGATATTCTTTCTCTTTCAGAAAAATCAGTTTAATCAACTTTCCAATGGTTTATCTTCTTTATACACTGTGTAGTCATTAAAGGACTTAAATGTTCTCTCCTGGATTTCTTTTCCAGAAGAGGCATGTGTTAGTTACATTCTAAACAGACCTACAGTATTTAATATGGAAAGTTGAATATCTTTTTAAAAGAAAGCAGACGGGCAGTTTTGTTTATCTTCCCTTGACTCTGTCATTGTGTCCTAAACAGGTGGGTGGGATTTTTAATACTACGTTTATAATGGTGACAAGTAGGATTTACTGGATACATACTTCTGATGTGGAATCCAAGCTAAATGCTTCTGAGTTTTGGGGTTTTTGTTGTTGTTGTTGTTTGTTTAGACATCGTTCCTCTTTGTTTACTGCCAGTAGGTCTCAGACATTGGGGTCAGGTGTTTGAAAATGAGAACCAAATAGTGTTTTTACTCTTGCCTTCAGAGCGCAGCTAGGGTTGTGACTTGGTTAAGCTTCTTGCTTCACTGGCTGAAAAGTACTTTAAAGAAAAGAAGCAAAGGGCTTCCCTGGTGGCGCAGTGGTTGAGAGTCTGCCTGCCGATGCAGGGGACACGGGTTCGTGCCCCGGTCCCGGAAGATCCCACGTGCCGCGGAGCGGCTGGGCCCGTGAGCCATGGCCGCTGAGCCTGCGCGTCCGGAGCCTGTGCTCCGCAATGGGAGAGGCCACAACAGTGAGAGGCCCGCGTACCGCAAAAAAAAAAAAACCAAAAAACAACAACAACAAAAAGAGCCGAATAGATTGAGAGAGTGAAGAATCTGGTTTAGCTTGCAATGGTTCCCCAGCACCCAACCAGTCCCAGGCATCTCCTTTTCATCTTTGTACAAATGTTTATATAGGTAGCAACTTTCAGTATCCTCTAGCCAATGGTAAGTTATTTGCTAGTGCAGACTTTATCATCTTACCTTCAAAAGTGGCTCACAGGGGAAGGCATGAGGTAAGGGTGGTATTCTCTGATAATGTCTGTGGATATGTTTGAATGATTTGCCTCTTAGATGATGAAGTCTGATGGCTCTGTCGAATTCCATTTCAGAGAGATTTAGAAACTACACATCATGAATATTCAGCAAAGCTGCCTGGAAGTTCAGCTCCAAGTGACTTAATCATTTTCTCTTCATTTCTCCTTAAACAAGCCATTGCTGAAACTAGGAAAGGATTTTTTTTTTTTAATAGAAGAAGAAAATGTCAAGTTAAATACCAATACTGTGTGGAACAATTCCTTGAAATTTTGAATGCCTCTCAAAGAAACACGTCACCCTAGCGAGGCCACTCTTAGAAGGCAAGGTTGTTTCTTTAACGGCGCCTCTCTGCTTGGTGGCACATTTCATTAGTTTCCAAAGAACACAAGACCAATATAGAATTGATCTTTATTTAGTCTATTTTGCTCTTTTTTGGCTCTGTGTCAGAATAGAGACTCCCAAATCATAAAAAGTCCCTTTCAAATGTAGAAAAACTATCCCAATAGTTGGGATAAAAATAAAAAATATAGGAGAGGAAAGTGTCTGGAAAAATGACCCAAACTTGATAGAAGGCAAAAAGATTACCGTGAGCCCCTTCAAAGTCATACTAATTTTGCTCCATAGCCCACCTAAACAGATAAAAACCAAACAATATAACAGACAGTCTCAAATACTAAAGAGAGAATTATTTAGATTACCACATGTTTGCACACTTTGTGAAACAAGCAAGAAACTTGAAACTGGGACCAGTACTAGGCACAGGGGTTGGCCGTTTCATTAACCAAACCACCTTTAATTGAACTCTTTGTGGTAATTCAATCACTAGGCCACATTGGATCAAGTCCAAAGCCAGGAGGTCTTAAACCAATTTCTTCCCTATGGTGGACAGTGAGATTCCCCACCTATGATCTAAGCATGACATATCAATTAATTGGAATCCAACTCACTAGAGAAGTTACTAATGAACATATTAAAATAATAACACATTACATGTACTTAGCACTTCTTACAAGTTTCAGTACCCCAACCTTGGAAGAGAGATATTATTATCCTCATTTTTCCAATAAGAACACAAGTGCCTGGAAAGGTCAAACAACTGTTTAGTCGGTAACACTCAGAGCTGGGAATAGACATGGAGACTTTGTGAGCCGTGAGCAAGTTTGTACAGATAAACATGCCTAGGTTTGAGTCATGGTTTCAATACTTACTAGTTGAGTAACCCTGAATAAGTCACTGACTTTCTGAACTTTAGTTTCTTCCTCTTTATTAAGGAGAAAAACCCAGTAACTCAATATTGAGAGCATTAAAAGAGACCCTTCACTTAAAGCACTTAGCACAATGCCTGGCTCATAGTAAACACTCAATAAACCTTGGCTGGATTGAAAAACAAAACAAGATGATAATGCAAATTGATTTCAAAAGATTCACCCAATGTATTCAAGGCAATAGCTTCAAAGTATAGGAACATTCAACTCAGTGTCCGATACCCAAAAAGGTAAATAATGGTGAGAACTCAAGTGGAAAATGATGAGTTACAGGCATAGTATAGGGTATGATATTAAAAGAAATACATGATTCATCATGTTTACTGTAACAAATAAGGCAGGAAGGTGAGCATACACTTCAGAAAGCTTTTGAACACAGCAGTGAGACAATAAACCCATTTCTAGCTACCTTTCAGTTAGTTTAAGAAACCAATGGATATTCTGGTTTACATAAGTTATATATGTTTCTATAAGCCTTTTTAAGTACAAGGGGCTTAAAAAATTAAAAGGGTAAATTTCAAGACTATTTGAGAGCGGTCAGGATTCCCTTTTTACCTTTCCTTTTCTGGATCCTCTAGTGATTTACAGCAAAGTTTACTTGACCTTCCAATAAAGTCTTCAGTTATCTGGGGAAATAAAAAAGATGGGAAGATTAAAGAAATCAGAGTGACAGAGGTTGCCAGGGCTGGCAAAATGATTCCAATCTCTGAATCCCTGTGCCTTGAATCCCCTAAGAGAGATTATGAGCAAATCCAGGGCAGCACACCAAGGCACGCTACAGTACAGAGCACCCCAGACATTACCACTTATTAGGTCCTGATGCTGAGGAGGCACCAAAAGGGGAACAACGAAGAAGCCATTAATTCCATCTACGTATTGTTAAAGTCTTTAGGAGTTACCAGTGAGGGGCTGTTAACTTAAGTGAGGTGAAAATGCTTTGAGACAACCAGAAACACATAGCAGTTAACTTTTTCTAACATAGAATCAACTTCACTCTCCCCTGCTAAGTAAGGTATACCAGGGACCAACAGAGGCTTCTCTCTCTCTCTCTTTTTAAAATCTCTATCATTTTATAAATAGCTCTTCCAAAATAAATCAACAAAAACCACTCTTGCATCACCTTATCGTAAAGATAATATTCTTCCTTTTTTTTAAGGTTACATGAGCCCATTTCCTTTATGAAAGATGGGTCTGGGAATTTCACTGATCATCAATTAAATACTAGCAACCTATCTACCTTGAAATCTCCTTACCAGAAGCTTTTCTCAACCATGAAGAACATTAAAATTCAACACTTTAGAACAGTTCATTCTGGACTGTCTGTGATGGAGAAAGGGGATGAGAACCATTTTCAAGGGCTTTTCTCGTGACATTTACTCCTCAGCTTGGCGGGAGAACACGTCAGCTCTCTTAGACCGCAGCTGCGTGCACGTCCCTCCCGACTGCCGTGCCAGGGGACTGCGTCTTCAGTCCTCAGAGGGGCCATCAGTCTCATCTGAGAACTGGACGGGGGCCATCAGCGGGCACCAAACACAGCGGTCCCTTCCAGCTCCTCACAGCAAAGAAAGAAAAATAAAGGTTGATGGAGGGAAGTGTAGGAGGGACAAAGGCATTGAGAAAAATGCCCCCAAACTTAGAAATAAGGCAAAAAAATTACCGTGAGCCCTTTCAGAGTCATACTAACTGTTCTAATGAGCCCACCTAAGGGTCATTGGAAGCTCCAGGGCTGCACTGTTCAATATGGTAGCGACTAGCCACATATGACTATTTCAAGTCAAATTTGAATTAAAATTATATTCAAAAGTCAGTTCTTTGGTCACTCTAACCACATTTCATAAGTTCAATGGCAACATGAGGCTAGTGGGTACTGTATTAGCCCAGATAAAGAACACTTCCATCATGGCATAAAGTTCTATCGGACAGCTGTTCTAAGGGAAAGTAACATTGCCTTAAAATTTACTGTTAATTAGAGCTCAGACTCTGTGATGTCAGGTGATAGAAGACTGATAAATTTCAAATAGTTTTTGCTTCCTAGAGATGCAAATAATTTGCATCCAGAATAACAGATAACTCTACAAGTTATGATTTTATTGCTCTGAAGGAAATTAATCAGCTTTATTTCTAAATTTTCAATCTTGTTCCAGCATTTTTTTAATTGACTAAATATATATCGGTTTTTATTTTTTTTTTTTGCGTTATGCGGGCCTCTCACTGTTGTGGCCTCTCCCATTGCGGAGCACAGGCTCCGGATGCGCAGGCCCAGCGGCCATGGCTCACGGGCCCAGCCGCTCCGCGGCATGTGGGATCTTCCCAGACCGGGGCACAAACCCACGTCCCCTGCATCGGCAGGTGGACTCTCAACCACTGCGCCACCAGGGAAGCCCCTATATCGGTTTTTATATCCTCCCTTGGATCACCTTTGCCATTCTGCTGTGTCCCTTGTTACTGAGTTAGAGAAATCCTTGACATTTACCTACTCTACATTTGAAAGTATTATATTTCTAACTTTTAAGGAATTGTACTCTGACAAAGGGACTGAACAGATGCACTCAGTAAGAATTTGATTTAAATACGGTCTAAGTTAAATATTGGGCAGATTGTTCTCTTGGCAAAATTTATGTAAATGTGTCGCAGCTTTTCCAACAATGCAGCATGACAGCATAGAGATTACGAGTATAGGCCGAGAAGATCTTGGTCAAGGTCTGCAGAAGCTACCGCCAGGATAATATACAAGAAGGAAGTAGAAACAAAATAGAAAAGAAAAAAAGTTTGAGGAAGATGGAAACTTTTCCCTTTTCACTTCGTATAATACTGTATGGTTTGATTCTTTTGGGGGGTGGTTAATGAGCACATAGAACTACATAATTTAAAATAAAACTAAAACAGAAGTTGCATATACAGGGAGGCAAGTTAGTATTTAGTATTAAGTTAGCATTCTGTCACGTACTAGCTGTGTGACCTCAGGCAAATTATTCAATTTCCCTGAGCCTCAGTTTCCTCATCTGTAAAATGAAACTCGTAACAAGTAGATCATAGGGCTGGCATAATGATTAAATTAGATAATGTCCTTAAATAGTAAGGACTTGATAAATGTTAGCTGTTACTGTTATCATGCCTGGGACACCTAGGAGCATTTCATACAGTTACTAGTAGAAAATGCAACATTAATACCTCCCAAGTGATTTTGAAAATTCATGTGAATTCTACCCTCTTATCTGTGATTTATTTCATTTTAATTTGAACATAATTTCCTCTCACATTCTTCCAGTCGAAATGTTTCACATGTATCTTGACTTTTCCTTCTTGGTAAGCTCAGTGTACGATCAGGATTGCAAAGGAGGGAAGTCTGGTATCTGTGACAGATAACAGGCTATGGGGTGCAATTTTCCTAAACACTACTAGGAAAAGCTGTTAAACCTAATTTTAGTTGACTCTGAGAAATCAAGAGTGTCAGACAAAATACACACACGCTCGCACAAACATACAAATACCACTAACACCGACACCGATACCACCCAAACAGTGTCCAAACGTGACCCAACAACTTACCAGAACTTTCAGTTTGGACAATTAGTTTTGGTAAAAGAAAGGAGAAAAAAACAAAGACTCCATGCGTGACAGAGTCACACCAAGGCTCTCCATCTCCTGCCCCATCCTAACTTCTTTCACTTCCTCTTTCTTCTATCAGGATACGTACATTTGAAGCAATTTACCCATTAGAAGAGAGGGGACCCCAGAGAGGGGAAACTCATGAGCAAACTCAGCCACAAAGAGCCAATCTTAAGAGGGTCAAAACCCAAAGTAGCCCAGAGTCTCCCTGGGAGCATGGAAATCCCTCACCCCCATCCCTGGGGAAGCGTATAACCAAGGTTCTACTGCCCTGCGCATGGCAGATGGTGGTGGGGGACATCATCATGTGCACCTGTGGATTCCTCAGAGAGAAGAATAGACAGATATTAAGTCTTTTGATCCCATGACAGTTAATGGAAAGATATTTGCAGTAGGTATTAAGCAAAGAGGAGTTTTTGTGAAAATAGTCTCCTTACCTACGTTTATCCAGTGCCCTTAAAGGATCATTTGATATTATTTTTATTAATATGCAGTATTAATAAAATTAATATTTAATATTATTACTTCAAGGGTAAGTCACTTTCCTTAGACTTAAATAGGCTTTGGCCATAAGTTCCCTATAAATGGTTTCTGCCCCCTATGGCCTATTGTATCGAGAAACCTGTCCAGTCTCTACTTCCTGGAATTCTTCATGTATGGCGCTTAGCATAGTACATGGGAGCATGGAAAGCATTTAATAAGTGTTGGATCTCATTGTTATTATGCCTGATCCAACTCTGGGTGATTATAAGGAGGTTAATTCCTAGTATTTCTTAGGCTTATTGAGTAAAAGACAGTTGTGTTATTTACCAGGATCCTGGCAATAAACAGGATGCACCATTACTCCCAAAGTTGGCCATAATGATAAGGTGTTAAAGGAGGAACGTGTGGGTTTGATGAAACAAGCAGTGGTAAAGCACCCAGAGACTAGCAAACCTAAGCATTCACGACCATTCCTATGGACTGAATGTTGTACCCCTCTAAATTCCTATGCTGAAATCCTAACCCCCAGTGGTACTGGGTCATGTGGGTGGAACACTCATGAATGAGATTAGTGCCTCTCTAAGAACAGAAGGGGTTCCTTAAAAAACTAAAAATAGAGCTAACATATGACCCAGCAACCCCAGTCCTGGGCATATATCTGAAGAAAACCATACTTCAAAAAGATACATGCACCCCAATGTTCATTGCAGCACTATTTACAATAGCCAAGACATGGAAGCAATCTAAATGTTCATCAACAGATGAATGGATAAAGAAGACGTGGTACATACATACAATGGAATGTGACTCAGCCATAAAAAAGAATGAAATACAGCTATTTGCAGCAACATGGATGGACCTAAAGATTGTCATGCTGAGTGAAGTCGAAAGACAAATATCACATGATATCGCTTATATGTGGACTCTAAAAAAAATGGTACAAATGAACCTATTTAAAAAACAGGAATAGAGTCACAGATTAAGGCGGAAAGGGGAGGGGGATAAACTGGGAGATTGGGATTGACATATACACACTATTATATATAAAATAGATAACGGACCTACTGTATAGCACAGGCAACTCTACCCAATACTCTGTAATGACCTATATGGGAAGAGAATCTAAAAGAGAGGGGATATATGTATATGTATAACTGATTTACTGTGCTGTACAGCATAAACTAACACATTATAAATCAACTATACTCCAATAAACATTAATTTAAAAAAAAAGAAGAAAAAGGGGAGCTTGCTTCTCTCTCTGCTCCTGGCCATGTGAAGATACAATGAGAAGACAGTCGTCTGCAAACGAGGAAGTGCTCCCTCACCAGACTCAGTGTTGCCAGTGCCTTGATCTTGAACTTCCCAGCCTCCAGAAAAGAAATGTCTATTGTTTAGGCCACCCAGTCTGTGGTAATGTGTTATGATAGCCCAAGATGACTTAGACAACCATCCCGTGGGCTAACGAAGTAAGGCTTAGGCTCCGCCAGAGCGGAGTTGACAAAACAATAAGGGAAGAGGGTAGAGATACCCTCCCTGATTTCTCTCTCCTGCCTCTGATTTTCTTGTCAGTGTCATTCTCTAGCTGAACCCAACTTGAAACTAGCTGACCAAGGAGCCCCAGATGCAGCCTAAAAGGCTGTGCTGCAGAGATGGGCAAACAAGAACTCTGAGGGAATAGAGAGAGAATAACTACGTTTTAGGAGCCTGGTTCTTAAAACAGATTAATTTGCCTATTTACTCCTGATGTTTAAAATTCACTCTGTATGAGACCCATCCTGGCCTTCTGTCCCTCCTTCTGGCAATGTCCTTCCCTTCATTAGTAAACGCTGCCATTGAAACAACAACCTAAGCAAGTCAGAGGATATACAAAGACAACTTGTGCTACTTAATTTCAAAGCTCCAGCTCTTTGAACCTGTTTCTCACTGAAGGCAAATTAGTTAATTTCAAATGTGCTCTGTGAATATCAACAGACCACCCAAATGTTTACTTGTTTTAAGCCATCCTCCTAGTAGGTGAAAAGAATCCATTTGTTTTGAGAGAAAGAAGGGGTGGGCATTCATGCATATAAGTTGTCTAAATGAAGGGCCAGTTCCATATTAAAACATTATTCATTTAGCAAAGGAGAAAAATTTACCTAACATGGAAAACCCCTAGGGTGACATTCTTTTCTACAAACTTGCTTCTAAGCCAAATAACATCCCAAATACCCCTCTTATTCAACCTCTCTTTCTGGAAATGAGAAAAAGGCTGTGGAAAGAAAAACAACTCAATGCTTTACAGTCACACCATGTCTTCACGGTTGGGATATGCAAGTTCTCTTGCACCAGAAGGTCAGATCCAGAATTCCGGAGCTGAAGAACTGTGCATGGAAAAATCCCTGGCCTCTGCCTCTCTAATAAAGATCAAACTTTGGAAAAAGTCAGTGGGGCCTGTTCCAGGCCTGGGATTTCATGGCCTGGCAGAAGAGGGCCCCCTGAGGAGATGGCTAACACCTGGCTCAGTTTCCAAGGCCCCTTCCTCTCTCTCTGCTCCCCAGGGACTTTCTGGAAGCAGAACAATCATTGTCCAAATTCTACTCAGAGTCATCCAACAAGAGAAAAGTCTACTGTTCTTCCAACTGGAATGCTTTAGATTTTCAACAGCAGACTGAAGGCATATCCCTGGGACTGGAGGAAGAAGACTATCCAAAGAACACATTTTTATTTGCTAGAAAACAAGCACTCTGTCCACTTAATCATAACAAAGTCAGGGATCTGGATCTTTCCTACTCTATTGTTCTGAAAAAATTGGGCTTGTCTTCCCCTTCAAAATAGTATGGGATCATAGCAATGGCCTTAAAGAATGTGTGCTGTTGTTCTGGTTTTAATAAATTGAAAAGTTCGATAGGTAGCCTATCTTGGGAAGTCTTGCATATGTACTTGATATTGCTGAGGGCACAGGGGTGTTAAAGTTTTCAGAGTAGCAGCTAAGTATCTGGAGTCACCAAAGGAGCCTTGGGGAGGCCTACCGACCTACAGACACCTCCCCCGTTCCGTGCTTGAATGGTCTGAAATTCAGCCTTCAGAGGTTTATTTCGTTGGATGTTTCAACTGTCTTGCTTTCTACGAGACCCATATTCAAACAAACGGTACAAGAAAGGATGCTTTGGGAACTGCTGGGATCCCTGACAGTTTTGGGAAAGGTGGTACAGAGGAGTAGGGTATTCTGATGGTTTGAAAAGAGGGAGCTGAAAAGACGCTAAACATACTTGCACCCACTTCATAACTTTTCTGAAGGTTTATCGGCACTTTACACATTTCTTTCGACAGAGAAAGGCTTAAGGTTCAGAACATCCCACTCATCAGCTATGTGGCCTTTGGCGAATCTCTTAAACTTTCTAAGCCTCAGTTTCACCATCAGTAAAATAGGACAGTAAAACTTACACTTTATCAAAGCTTTGTGAGGTTGACATGAGATAATTTATATAAAGTTACTACCATGGTGCTTAGAATATAGTAGGTGTTCAGTGTGTGGAATATGATGATGATGATGATGATGATAATTCCATCTGCTCTCTACAAACACATAAATAAGGAAGGACATTTAAATGTGTACAGAGTAAAAAAAAATAAGGAAGGAGCAGATGGTTGGAACATTTCAATGGCAGCTGGCTCGCTGTTTCACTCTTGCACTACCCGTGTCCCTTGCTGGGAAAAGGGAGGCTTTATAAAGAAACTGCCGTTGCTTTCTGTAGAGCTGCTTGACTCAGAGGAGAGAGGGAAACACAGGGGAAACCATAAATAGATGCAGCTGTCTGATGCCTCAGGTCCGTCCCTGGGAGAATATTTATTTAGCTCCAAGGAAACAGTTTTATTTGGCAGATTATGGTTTTACAATTTCTTGCATCTGAACGTTAACATTTCCTCTCTCCAACTAACTCCTTTATAACTTGAATAATTGGCCTTTAACATTTTCTGTGGCTACTAGCCTGCCTGAAATTTAACTAGCCTGATGTAAGCCCAATCTCACATTGCATCGCCTCATGTAGGGATAATAGTCCAGGAAGGTACTGGGAAACAACAAAACAAAAAGTGGTGGATAAGAGGTCAAATTGAGGCATGCAGGATTTGATGATAATCCTAATTTGCCCAGCAACAGGGTTTGCAACGGAAGGAAAATGGTGTAGGTAAGGGTTTAGTCCTCATGAAGAGGGCTCGAAAGCCATTCCCCTATTTTTATGTGATAAAAATCATTTCAAGGGCATATCTTCTTTGTATATTGACCCGATGGCTTGATTTTTCTGGAAGCCTGTCTAGCACCTTAAAAAAGAAAAGGAGAGCAAGGAGAGAGGAGCAGCGCGGATAGACCTGAGCTCTGTTCACCCAGCTGTCAACTCTGCACTTACCCATGGGGCAGTGCAGCTCCTTGAATTTCCTGCCATTTTCACTTAGTCAAGTTCCAGTTATAGGAACAATGCCCTTCTTTTAAACTCAAACAGCACTTTGTCAAATGGGCCCTAATACAACACTCTGGAGCTGCCGTGTCTCAAAGACTGTCTGAAAAGGGCTCTAGAGTTTTCAGATCCAGTATGTGAGACTGGACCAGAGGCAGCCTCATGTCCCTCTCCTCATATCCATCCACCTGTGAATTTTCAGGCCCGCCTTACAGGCTCCTCCCCACTCAAATCCAAATGAAGATACTCCTGGTTCCTTATATTCATTAAACAGAAATGTTGCCGATCCCCCTAGGCTCGCCTAAGATGCCAACGTACATGGATCTCCAGGGCTGCTGATTGCCAGCCACATCCATATTCCCCTGGGAATGGAGATTCCATACATACTCTATATACAAAGATCAGAACTTTCCAGATAAGCACCATCACTTGGCCAGATACTATTAATGTTAATGCCACTCTCCATCCTTCATCCTGATCCTAGTAATAAAGGTACAAAACTTTACATAGTTTATATATATACTTGATAAAGTATATACCAAGTATCTTCTTAGAAGAGGTTTGACGTTGCTTACAAATAGGGAGACTACTTTACTCCTATCACCCCCAAATCATTATTAATAGCCCCTCCTTTACCCTTAAAAGTGTCACAATTTCAGTGATAATATGTGTGCTCACCATGTTTTCAGAAGAGTCACCGTCACGGAGAGTACTTGAGAAACCATATTATTCCCCCATATTCATTTAGGCAAAGGTTATGTTGCTGTAACAAAGGGGACCCCCCCACTCACCCCTCCAAATACTGTGGTTTAAAGAATACAGAGCTTATTTTCTTTCTCACCTAACAGTTCTGACATGATTCGTCCAGGTTGGCAGGATCTTTTCTCCACAGGGTCGTCCAGGAACCAAAAAGTTCCTTCCATATGGTTGTGCCACCATCTCACAGGCGGTCAAATTTGTCTACATATTTGAATCAAGATTGTAGTCGGGCTCCAACTCACAGGAAGCAGAAGAGGGAGAATGAAGGAGAGCATGCCCAAAGGCTGAGAGCCCAGAACCAAAGGCAGCGCATACCATTTCTGCTCCCATTTCTCTTGGCAAGAACCTAGTTACATGCCATGCCTCGTGTTTTATCCTTAGTTCCTTTGAAAGCAAAGCCTGGAGCAAAAGCTGTTGTCTTATTTTATCAGGGAGTGCAACGCGGAGAAGCAGAAGTGAGGAAGACTGGAATGCTATAAGGAAGGAGTGAAAGCAAATGGGAGGGGGCATTACTGAGTTGGCTAACACATGGTATCAAGTTCTTGTGGGATTATGTTTTGGGAGGCCATGCACAGTGGTGGAGAAGAATTTATTCACTCGTTTCTATTTTCTATTGGAAAGGTTCAGAGGCATTAAATCCCCTGAAGTTTTAAGTTGAGCATCTTTTCTTCCTTCCTTTTTTCCTTCCATCCATCCATCCATTTAACACAGTTCTATGATGTACCATTCTATGAGTTCGGACCAACGAATACAGTTGTGTAACCACCACTATAAAGATAATAGTACATTATCTCCAAAAGTTCCTTTTCATCCATTTGCAGCCATCCCCTCCCCTCACTTCAGCCCCCGTCAACCACTGCTCTTTGTTCTGTCACTGTGTTTTGCCTTTTGCAGGATGTCATATAAATGTAATTACACTGTATGTAGCCTTTTGATTCTGGCTTCTTTCACTAAACATAATGTGTTCATTCTTTTTTCATTTTCAGTGTATCGTTTGCATTGCTGCTGGTGCTTTGGTGTTATATCTTTTTTTTTAATTGAAGTATAGTTGATTTACAATGTTGTGTTAGTTTCAGGTGTACAGTTAAGTGATTCAGATATATATACAGATATATGTATATACATATATATTCTTTTTAAAATTAATTCTTATTTATTTTTGGCTGCATTGGGTCTTCACTGCTATGCATGGACTTTCTCTAGTTGTGGCGAGTGGGGGCTACTCTTCGTTGCGGTGCGCGGGCTTCTTGTTGTGGTGGCTTATCTTTGCTGCGGAGCATGGGCTCTAGGCACGCGGGCTTCAGTAGTTGTGGCACACAGGCTCAGTAGTTGCGGCTCATGGGCTCTAGAGCGCAGGCTCAATAGTTGTGGCGCACGGGCTTAGTTGCTCCGCGGCAAGTGTGATCTTCCCAGACCAGGGCTCGAACCCGTGTCCCCTGAACTGGCTGGCGGATTCTTAACCACTGTGCTACCAGGGAAGTCCTACATATATATATTCTAAAAACTAAAAACAAGAAACTTGTATATAAATGTGTATTAGTTATAACAGACCAAAAAAACAACCTAAATGTCTATCAACAGATGAATGGATAAGTGTTGTATATCAATACAGTGGACTATTATTCAGGAATAAAAGGGAAAGAGTACTGATACACGCACCAATGTGAGTGAAGCCTGAAAATATGCTAACCTAAAGACGCCAATAACAAAAAGCCATACACTGTTTGACTCCATTTATGTGAAACGCCCAGAATAGAGAAATCTATAGAAACACAAAGTCGATTCCCTAAGCGTGGGGGAATGGAGATTTGGTGGGGGATGACAGCTAAAGGGTGCCAGCCTTTTGTGGGGGAGCATACTGAAATGTTCTAAAAGTGATTGCAGTGCTGGATACACAACTCCGTGAATATAATAAACATGTTAAATTGTATACTTAAAAAAAAATTAAAAAAACCATAATATGTTGGATGTTCACCTATGTTGTTTCCTGTTTCAACTTTTTTATTGTTGAGTAGTATTCCATAGTCCAAATGTAGCACAGTTTGATGATCCATTCATCAGTCAAAAGGCATACGGCTTGGGAGCTTCCCTGGTGGCGCAGTGGTTGAGAATCTGCCTGCTAATTCAGGGGACACGGGTTTGAGCCCTGGTCTGGGAGGGTCCCACGTGCCGCGGAGCAACTAGGCCCGTGAGCCACAATTACTGAGCCTGCGCGTCTGGAGCCTGTGCTCCATAACAAGAGAGGCCGCCATAGTGAGAGGCCCGCACACCGCAATGAAGAGTGGCCCCCGCTTGCCACAACTAGAGAAAGCCCTCGCACAGAAACGAAGACCCAACACAGCAAAAATAAATTAATTAATTAATAAACTCCTACCCCCAACATCTTTAAAAAAAAAAAAAGGCATACGGCTTGCCTCCAGTTTTGAACCCTTATGAATAAAGATGCTATAAATATTCACATACATGTTTTTGTATGAACAGGTCTTCATTGCTCTTGTAAACGCCACAACAATCTTTTGAGTTAGACATTAATGTCCCTATGATACAGGTGAAAAAACTGGGTTAAGTAAAAACTAAATTTAAGTAACTGACCCGGTGTCATGCAACTATTTGAGCGGTGAAAAAATGGATTTGAACCCAGGTGTCTCAAGCTCATGGTCTTTGAGAAAGACACATAAACAAACAATTACATTACATATAAACAAATACATGTACAATAAGTTATATAATAGGAAAATAAGTGCCAATAAAATATAATGGAACCTGAGAAAAGTGTGCGTAACCCTTTTCCCTAGATGATCATACAG
The DNA here is from genome assembly GCF_949774975.1 of Lagenorhynchus albirostris. Classification (NCBI taxonomy): domain Eukaryota; kingdom Metazoa; phylum Chordata; class Mammalia; order Artiodactyla; family Delphinidae; genus Lagenorhynchus; species Lagenorhynchus albirostris. The sequence continues at coordinate 25,162,172 of NC_083104.1, read as the reverse complement.
CTCTCCAGGTTGAGCCTAAAATTCTGGTCTGAAAGCATGAGCTGGTGTTCTCTAAGCAGGCAGATGGTGGAAGGGTTAGAATGTTAAGTGTTACAGGGACAAGGACCTTGGTCAGTTTTGTTATCTGCTGCCTCCCAAGAATCTGGAACTGTATCTTGCATATAGAAGGCACTCAATAAGTAGTTCTTGAATGAATGAATGAATGAATGAATGAATTTCAGGCAAAGGTTCATAGCATGTAAGGGCAGGGCACCTGCTTTACACTGAGTCCCCTTGTCTAGTACATGGTCTCCCCTTCAGGTGTGAGAGACATTTTCCAGCTGTTTCTCATGGAGGCCTTTGCAGAAATCTTGACATGGTTTTTAAACTTCCAGCTGTCCAGTGGCCACACCCTGTCCCCTGAGCCCTGGGAGTCAAGAGTCTTTATCTCTAACAAGCCCCTTTCGACAAGCCAGATTCTGACCTCTGTGAGCTGCCCCAGGGTGCAAACAAAACAGAGATGGGAAACTCAGGGGGCAGGTTATCTGCCAGTTTCTGTTTCTTGTCTCTAAGGCACCAGCTCAGGTTTTAGCCAAAGAAGGTTAAAGCCCATGGAGTGGCAGGTCCCAGGGGAGAGAGAAGGGGAAGACGCACTATTATTCCAGAAGTTGGCAAAAGACATGGGGCAGGGAGGTGGTCAGGCGGCTGCACTAGGTGTCAGAAAGGCAGGTGGAGAGGGTGCTGTCCTTCTTTCCTTACTACAAAAGTGTTAGCTGCTATTATAGAAAAATTTTAAACCACTAAAAATCAAAAGAGTCTAAAATGATCCCCATCCCAACACTGAAAGTTGCAGTTAACATATCAGCAAAGATATTTGTTTCCTAGGGGCGTACGTGGGCACGCAAGTGCACGCAATGGAATGATACCTGTAAACTGCATTCTCACATAATGGAATACCAGGAACATTTTGTACCATCATCAATTGTCAACCAATTGATTTTAAATAGCTGCATCTTCTTCAGAAATTGATTTAACCAATTATCAGGATACATTTTCATGATTGTTTTCAGAAAAAGAATGTCATGTGGTGCTTAAGAGAACGGGCTTTAGTGTGGGTTACGGATTTCAGTCCCATTTTTTGGCACTTCCTGACTTGCGTAACCTTGGGCATGGGACTTAATTACATTACGTCATCAATAAAATGAGGATGCTAATAGTACCTGCTTCACAGGTCTCTCGCACAGAGCCCATGAGATGATTCACATGAGATACTTGGCATTGTACCCACCACGTAGGAAACCCTCCATATATTCAATGCACAGCTATAATTATGAGTATAAAAAATAAACAATACAGAAAAATATAAAAATTAAAAAATCACCTGCAAGCCTACCGCCTAGAGATAATTGATATTATCTGTGTCTTATTACACTTGAGCTCCTATAAACAATACCTGGCAGGCATCTGTCCCTGCCGAGTACTATTGTCCTGTAGCCTACATCATCTTTTTTTAATGACAGCAGCACATTTCACTGATATGAATATGCCAGGATATATTCTTTTTTGTTTTTTTAAAGATTTTTAAAATAAATTTACTTATTTATTTATTTTTGGCGGCATTGGGTCTTCATTGTTGCACGCGGGCTTTCTCTAGTTGCGGTGAGCGGGGGCTACTCTTCATTTCAGTATGCAGGCTTCTCACTTCAGTGGCTTCTCTTATTGCGGAGCACAGGCTCTAGGCGCGCGGGCTTTAGTGGTTATGGCACGTGGGCTCAGCAGCTGTGGCTCATGGGCTCTAGAGTGCAGGCTCAGTAGTTGTGGCGCACGGGCTTAGTTGCTCCACCGCATGTGGGATCTTCCTGGACCAGGGCTCGAACCCATCTGCCCTGCAATGGCAGGCAGATTCTTAACCACTGCGCCACCAGGGAAGCCCCCAGGATACATTCTTGACACAGAAGAAAATAAAGCCCAGAAGAACAAAAGCCCTGGGTTATGAGCCTGGCCAGATCTTCATGGTGCACATTTCCTAAGGCAGGCTAAGAATAATCTCACCACAAGCTCAACTCTGCAGAGTCAGGAAGCATCTGAGAACTGTGTCCCCATTTCCTAATCGGAGCTGTCCTTGATTGTTCCAGGACAACACCCTTCACCTGCATACTCTATTTGGCACTCAGACGAATAAAAATGGGAAACAAAGTCTCCTGGTCGCTCCTGCTGACTCAGCAAGCAGGGGCCCCCGTGGGGTTTGGGGCAGTTTGGCCAAGCAGGCTTTCAGGCTCCGCTGAGATTCACAGCCTCCTGGGGGCCAGATGGGGGGATGGCTTGTTTACACTGCACCCAGACCAAACAGGGGGGGAAACTGTAACCCCTTTCGTTTTCCCCTGATGCCGTAAAAAGAAATCTGATTTTATCACACAAAGAAAATGTTTCTTTTTCTCATTCTTTCTTTCTCTCCTTTCCTTTTTCCCTACTTCTTTTTTCTTCGCCTCCTTCCCCTCTTCTTTCTTTCTTCCCTGCTCCCCCCTCTTCTCCCTTTCTCTTTCTTGCTTTTTCCTTCTAAGTTCCATAACGAAGTACTTTTGGGGGAAAGTTTAAAAAGAAATAAATCTTTTATTTTCAGAGCCAGAGGAATTTTTTTCTTTTTTTGGCCAGAGATTTATTTGCAGCTGAAAGCACTGAGGAAATATATAGGCCAAAAGCCTGTTTCTTATTCAGGCCAAATGTCCATGGAAAGTACTAAAAGGACTGAACTTCATGGTGACCTTAGCAAATACGTTTTTGGAAAAAGCGGATTGGAGTATGGTTTCTACCCATGCCCATGCCTCTATGGTCCTCTTTCCCAGCCCCACCCACTGAAGAGACCATCCCTGCAATCAGACAGGAAGCGGCACTGAAGACAGGGGTGGCTAACGCCAGCTATATGTCATCTGGAATCTGACAACTGTCAGTTCTTAGGAGTCATTGATCAATATACTGCATGAGCTAAAGACCCATAGCTTGCAACTGCAGCCCTCACATTTCCATCCCTGTTTATTTACTAAGAAAGCAATATGGAGCGGCAGTTAAAAGCACCAATCCCAACTCTGCTATTTACATACTACATATCTTCAAGAAAAGGACAGCTTCTCCAAGATTCCATTTCCCCATCTCTGGGAAGAGGAATAACCACGGCATACATCCAACGAGCTTGTGTGTTCAAGTGCTTAGCCCAGCACCTTACTCAAGTAATCTACAGCCACTGGTAGTTAGTACGGATAATTCAGTTAGCTGGGAACTCAACTCATCAAATTATCATCTAGCCCATGCTTTCTACGACGAAAAACACACGTCTGTTTATCAAATGCTCTTGTCGGAATCGAAGTGCGTGATACCCGGAGTACTTTACTGATCGATCAAAAACAAACAACTGAAAGAGGAAATAAAGTTAGGCCAGTGTGACCTGAGCTTCTGCAGGCTCTCAGCCATTGCTGGCTGCGCTGCCTTTCCTGGATGTTCATACAGGGCGTGTTTAATGATCGGGTTCCAGTGCTACATCCACTGCCTTCTAGTTTTTTGAATCCACATTTTTCTCATTTTTGAAAACTGGAATAACATATTCCTGTCTCCAGTTCCCTGGCCTGGCTCCCGGTTTCTGATTTCTCTAAGATTGCTGACAGTGGTTTGGTAATCACATCTGCAAGTCCTTTCTATACTCTAGAATTTAATCCAGCTTGAACCCACTAGTGTCTGGTTCCCCTTTTATTACCTCTTGTGCTATCTTGGTCTTCACTTTGTTCCTTAAAATCATGTTTTATATTGTGTTTTATATATATTATATATTTATATATATTATATGTATTTTAATATATATAATGAAATACATATGAAATAATATAAATATATATGTAATACATGTTTATGGCTGAAAGTTTTTATTTAATTTTTTCAAACATCTTTATGGGAGTATAATTGCTTTGCGATGGTGTGTTAGTTTCTGCTGTAAAACAAGGTGCATCAGCCATATGTGTACATATATCCCCATATCTCCTCCCTCTTGCATCTCCCTCCCACCCTCCCTATCCCACCCCTCTAGGTGGACACAAATCTTGGAGCTGATCTCCCTGTGCCATGTGGCTGCTTCCTACAAGCTATCTATATTACATTTGGTAAGTCCATATCTGTCCATGCCACTCTCTCACTTCATGCCAGCTTACCCTTCCCCCTCCCCATGTCCTCAAGTCCATTCTCTACGTCTGTGTCTTTATTCCTGTCCAGCCCCTAGGTTTTTCAGAACCATTTTTGTCCTTCTTTCTCTAATTGCTTTAGGTGTAAGGTTAGGTTTATTTGAGATGTTTCTTGTTTCTTAAGGTAGGACTGTACTGCTACAAACTTCCCTCTTAGAACTGCTTTTGCTGCATCCCATAGGTTTTGGGTCATCATGTTTTCATTGTCATTTGTTTCTAGGTATTTTTTGATTTCTTCAGTGATCTCTTGGTTATTTAGTAGCATATTGTTTAGCCTCCATGTGTTTGTATTTTTTACAGATTTTTTCCTGTAATTGATATCTAGTCTCATAGCATTGTGGTCGGAAAAGATACTTGATACAATTTCAATTTTCTTGAATTTACCAAGGCTTGATTTGTGACCCAGGATATGATCTATCCTGGAGAACATTCCATGAGAACTTGAGAAGAAAGTATATTCTGTTGTTTTTGGATGGAGTGTCCTATAAATATCAATTAAGTCCATCTTTTTTAATGTATCATTTAAAGCTTGTGTTTCCTTATTTATTTTCATTTTGGATGATCTGTCCATTGGTGAAAGTGGGGTGTTAAAGTCCCCTACTATGACTGCGTCCCTGTCGATTTCCCTTTTTATGGCTGTTAGCATTTGCCTTATGTATTGAGGTGCTCCTGTGTTGGGTGCATAAATATTTACAATTGTTTTATCTTTTTCTTGGATGGATCCCTTGATCATTATGTAGTGCCCTTCTTTGTCTCCTGTAATAGTCTTTATTTCAAACTCTGTTTTATCTGATATGAGAACTGCTACTCCAGCTTTCTTTTGATTTCCATTTGCATGGAATATCTTTTTCCATCCACTCACTTTCAGTCTGTATGTGTCTCTAGGTCTGAAGTGGGTCTCTTGTAGACAGCATATATACGGGTCTTGTTTTTGTATCCATTCAGCCAGTCTATGTCTTTTGGTTGGAGCATTTAATCCATTTACATTTAAGGTAGTTATCAATATGTATGTTGCTATTACCATTTTCTTAATTGTTTTGGATTTGTTATTGTAGGTCTTTTCCTCCTCTTGTGCTTCCTGCCTAGAGAAGTTCCTTTAGCATTTGGTGTAAAGCTGGTTTGGTAGTGCTGAATTCTCTTAGGTTTTGCTTGTCTGTAAAGGTTTAAATTTCTCTGCAGAATCCAAATGAGATCCTTGCTGGGTAGAGTATTCTTGGTTGTAGGTTTTTCCCTTTCATCACTTTAAATGTGGCCTGCCACTCCCTTCTGGCTTGCAGAGTTCCTGCTGAAAGATCAGCTGTTAATGTTATGGGGATTCCCTTGTATGTTATTTGTTGTTTTTCCCTTGCTGACTTAAATATTTTTTCTTTGTATTTAATTTTTGATAGTTTGATTAATATGTGTCTTGGCGTGTTTCTCCTTGGATTTATCCTGTATGGGACTCTCTGCCCTTCCTGGGCTTGATTGACTATTTCCTTTCCCATATTAGGGAAGTTTTCAACTATAATCTCTTCAAATATTTTCTCAGTCCCTTTCTTTTTCTCTTCTTCTTCTGGAACCTCTATAATTCGAATGTTGGTGCATTTAATATTGTCCCAGAGGTCTCTGAGACTGTCCTCAATTCTTTTCATTCTTTTTTCTTTATTCCTCTCTGCGGTAGTTATTTCCACTATTTTATCTTCCAGGTCATTTATCCATTCTTCTGCCTCAGTTATTCTGCTATTGATTCCTTTTAGAGAATTTTTAATTTCATTTATTGTGTTGTTCATCATTGCTTGTTTGCTCTTTAGTTCTTCTAGGTCCTTGTTAAACATTTCTTGTATTTTCTCCATTCTATTTCCAAGATTTTGGATCATCTTTACTATCATTACTCTGAATTCTTTTTCAGGTAGACTGCCTATTTCCTCTTCCTTTGTTTGGTCTGGTGGGTTTTTACCTTGTTCCTTCATCTGCTGTGTGTTTCTCTGTCTTCTCACTTTGCTTAACTTACTGTGTTTGGGGTCTCGTTTTTGCAGGCTGCAGGTTTGTAGTTCCCGTTGTTTTCGGTGTCTGCCCCCAGCGGCTAAGGTTGGTTCAGTGGGTTGTGTAGGCTTCCTGGTGGAGGGGACCAGTGCCTGTGTTCTGGAGGATGAGGCTGGATCTTGTCTTTCTGGTGGGCAGGGCCACGTCCAGTGGTGTGTTTTGGGGTGCCTGTGACCTTATTATGATTTGAGGCAGCCTCTCTGCTAATGGGTGTTTTTTTTTTCCTGTCTTACTAGTTGTTTGGCATAGGGTGTACAGCACTGTAGCTTGCTGGTCATTGAGTGGAGCTGGGTCTTAGCGTTGAGATGGAGGTCTCTGGGAGAGCTTTTGCCGTTTGATATTACCTGGACCCGTTTGAAATTATTGGACCCTGGTGGACCAATATCCTGAACTCGGCTCTCCCACCTCAGAGGCACAGGCCTGACACCTGGCCGGAGCACCAAGACCCTGTCTGCCACATGGCTACGATGAAAAAGGAGAAAAATAAATAAATAAATAAAATAAAGTAAAATAAAGTTATTAAAGTAAAAAATGAGAAAACTATTATTAAAAATAAAAAAGTAATACAAAATTGAAAAAAAGAAAGAAAGAAAAAAGAGAGCAACCAAACCAATAAACAACTCCACCAATGATAACAAGCGCTAAAGACTGCACTAAAAAAAAAAAAAAAGGACAGACAGAACCCTAGGACAAATGGTAAAAGCAAAGAAGGCACAGCATGGTGGTAAAGGTTATCCCTTAGGGGCTGCTGGTACTCATGATCAGGTGACCCTTTCTGGAACTGCTGATTGAGAAAATGTAGCAGGTCCTGTTCAGGTTTCCTCCTGATGAATGATAGTCAAAGAAGATAGGCTTTGAATCCAAAAAGTAAGTGAAAGTTGTTAAAATATGGTTAAAGCAAAATGATGAGGCCAGAAATCTTTGGTAATCCTAGCAAACGGGGATAATAATGGCACCTTCTGATTTGGTGTAACACCTTTCCAGTATTTTGCTGTGTGGAAACACATACACAATCTGTTGGATAAACAAAGCATGAAGATGCCTCCATATAATTCTTTTTCTACATCTTTATATCTAATGTTAGCATAGGCTTCAGTGTAGGAATGTGAGATCATTTTTACTGAGTTCAGCCCCTTTGTTTGAGCACTTTGGCTTTTCAGCTATTTGCTGCGCTATCAAGGTTACAGTCATGACATTGGTAAACGGAGCACGTGCTCAGTAAACAGCCTCTGATATCCTTAAGCAAGGAGGCTCCAGAGGCACGAGAACACAGACTTCAGAGTTAGAGGTGCCGTGTACTGATGTTTCTCATCCTTCTCCTATATGGCTGACCTCAGGCAAATCACCCCATTCCTCAGGGACTCACACTCCATTCTGAGAACTCTCTCCTGCTAAAGGGCGTGACAGACAGTGGCTCCCAGAATGGTTTCTTGTGAAGGTTAAATGGGACCCTGAATATAATGCTTACAGCACAGTGCCTGGTTCTTAAGGAATATCTGAAAAATGGTAGCTGCTGCTGTTACTATTATTTATGTCGTAAGATCCTGTATGGTTCAAGTTCTATGTACTTTCAAAGTAAAGACACTGTTAGAAGTCAATGACTCCCTTAATTCTGGAATTTACATTTTGAACTCAATGCAGTGAATGGAATCCAAGAGCCTACCATAAATAGCATCAGCATGAGGACTCACATGGAGACACTCATTTCAGATGTGTAACAGTTCTGCTGTGACAGGACATACATGATCCTAAAAATTATCATGCAATGCAAAGTAGCGCAAGGAATACCACAGGGCTCATGGGAAATGGGGCTACAGCAGAGGCTCTCAGTTACTCATAAAATCTCGAAATCTCATGTAATTTTGCCCCTCTCCCCAGGGAACACTTGGCAATGTCTACAAACATTTTTGTCACAACTGGGAGGGGATGGGCAGGAGAGGAGGTGGTGCTACTGGAGTCTAGTAGGTGGCGGGCAGGGTTGTTGCTAAATCCCCTCCCCTGCACAGCCCCCAGGGCACAAAATGATCCAGTCCCAAATGCCAAGAGTAACAAGGTTGAGAAACCCTGGGTTAGAGGTACAACACTCAAAACCTTGTCAGCAATACATTAAAAAAAAAAAGAATACGAATCTAATAAAAGCAGAAACACTGTTTTATCTACGTTAATTGGTGAAAAAATGCATAAATAACTGCAATAAATATACACTTTGCCTTGAATAAGACCTGTCACTGCCTGTGGAAATGGGTGTTGGAAGGGTCTCAGCTTGTGAGCAATTATGAAGTGGTGGAAGCAGGGTTATCTAAAACTGGATGGAAAGCTCTAGATGTGGATGGTGTGGCTCATAACATGTGGAGTGAACCAAGGTAGCTGGTGGATGTCTGAGGGTGTGTGTGTGCGCACGTGTGTGTATTTTGTGTATTCCCACACAGCCCAGTTCAGCTCGGGACAGTTTTCTAATGCTCGTCAAGTACTTTTTGGGGGACGAAATCTTGCATAAGCTAACATGAAATTTGACTATATCCAAATTATTCCCTAATATATCAATGGCACTGGAACAAATCCATGTGTTCAAAACATGTCTTAGAGCAGAACTGACTGTCCATATTTATTGAATTGACTAAAACTATACTTCACAGCAATGATTCTCGAAAGTGCGATAGACCGCATTATCAAAGAGACCTTCAACCAACAGAAATTATCAGACAGAAATGTTCCAGAGAAGCCCTGTTTAAATAAAACCCTTTCACATGCCATTGTATATAGCACAAGACTTTTCCATGACCTGGCAAGTGGCCTATACTATTTATAACAGTCTATTTAAAATTCTGTATAATGCTGAAATATTTAAGGATGAAATTATATGATATGTGGAATTTGCTTCAAAATAATCCCAGATGGGGACAGTGGGTATTGGGGCTAAGAGGAAACAGGAATGGTCATGTGTTCACAAATGAAATTAGAAGATTGGAACATGGGGCTTGGTTATAATCTCTCTACTTTTGTGTGATAAAAAGAAAAAGAAGAGTTAATTATGTCTAAGCAGTGCATTTGCAAGCAGGTTCATATAAATACTGATTTTAAATGGTGATTTTTAAATGGCTGTTTTTGAACATAGGGTTCCTGTGTAGCTATTGAAGTGAAATATCACGTTAAAAAGACAGGCTGTACTGAAGGTATTTAAAGCATGCTTTCTTTCTGCAGTTTCCAAAGGACTGGGTCTTACAAGTAGAGTATGATGATTAGTAAAATCAGGTGTCAAAAGGAGAAAATTAACACTCAAGCCAAGGTCAGTGACCAGGGCCTGTCACTCGGAGGGGTTGTTTCACAAGCTGAGAATATCATAAGCCCTCACAGTAGAGGTGAGACTGCCAGCCAGGCCCTGGGCAGATTTGCTCCATGGGAAGAGTGACTGAGAAGCCTATCGTGGTGGTTAAGTGCATGGGTGGGCCTTAGAGTCTGACCTCGCTGGGGAGGCTTGATTCCACCAAGTGACCTTGGGCAAGTTAACCTAATCACTCTGAAAAATTTTGTTTCCCTTCAAGTTTGTGAAAACTGGATTCTCTATGTAAAGAAAAAAAAAAGAGCAAGATTTAAAGAAACAACAAAATAAAGGCACATCAATAGATTTGCCAAAGCCCCTGAGCAACTCTGTGTTACTCTTTGGAGCATCGGATGAAAACTAGAAATACTCTCCCCTGAAATACACACACATGAATTCACAAAAACATTTGCATCAACGTCTGGAGAGTCACAGACCTCTTAACATCCATCCAAGGCAGTGGGTTAAGAATCTGGATTACAGCTGCACCCACCTTCAGTCTAGAAGCCGAGGGGTGGAGACAGGTTGAATATGTCCCTGGCACCGCAGCTGTCCCTCCTGACCTATTTCTCCTATCTGAACTGTTTCCTCCAGTCTCCAAATCTACCCCATTCTTCCCAGTCCGTCAATTTCAGGAAGCCCTTCTCATCCAGTGCTATCTGCAGAAATTTCTCCTCTGACCTCACAGTAAGTAACTTATCAGTGCTGCTATTTTGGTCCTTAATTGTACACTCTAAGGATGCTTGCCTGACGATTCCTGGATCTGCGTGTGTGCGTGTTGCCTGTATAACCAGATTGTGAGCAACACCATTTATCGCACTTCCTAGTGGATCCTCCCAGAACAAACCATGTGGAAAACTAACAAACAGATATGTGGTTTGAAATGAAATATTTGTCGAATGAATGCCTCAATCAATCTTTTACCCCTTTCCTTACTCCTTTCCCTAATACTTTAAGTTTAGTACTCTCTGCTCCTTCTGTCTGGAGCCCCTTTTCCCCAGGACTCCCTAGCACACTCCCATTTATGTTTTGAATCTCAGCCCAGAACCTGCAGAGAAGTCCTCTGTCCCCCACTTTCTACCTCTCTTGCCGCCCTCCTCCTCCCCAACTTCATGGGATAGCCTCTGCAAAGACCACTGCCGTGTATCTACATGCAGCGCACCATATGGCAGTGGTTCCCCATGGGTGGTCTACCCACTGCAGAGGATATGTGAGGCGCACTGGGTATGTGGTACATGGAGGAACAGGTTCACTTGTTCATGCATTTATTTTAATGTGCATTTGTAACAATGTAATTAATATATCAGACCCATGATTTCACAATGTATTGATTAGGATGAGGCTAAGCGAAAAAGAGAGACAGAAAGTCAGTTTAAAGAAAAATAGTGAGTGAGATAAGAATAGTGAGTCCCCCTTGCTATGGTTTTAGAGCAAAATCTGTGAAGGTGGGGTGCGTTCATTCAGTCAGTATTTTTGAGCACAAGACTGACATTTGGAAAAGGTAGGTGTTTTGTAACATAGGCATCTCCCTTCCTAGGAGGCAGGGACAGGACCTAACTCAGCTCCACAACCCCCGGACTTGAGGCTCAAGCATGGTTTGCTGAATCAAATCATGCAGAACTGCATTAAAAAATTCTGTCCCAGAATCAGCTTTGCCTCCTTAAAACACTATCTTTTCTGCTGCCTGGAACAGAGGGAAAGCAGGAAGAGGGGAAGGAAGATCACAACTCCTCTTCTCCCATCACATCCCCAAGTGGTACAAATACACCGTCACAGGAGCCTATCCCAATCTAAGCCCACCGGATGCCTTTTTTTGTTGCTCTGTCATCTTCCCGGCTGTTCTAGTCAGCATAAAAGCTTACTTAGGCATGTGCAAAGAGCGGTCATTGCCTTTAGCGCAATTAACCAAGGACTCTCAGAGCCTCCTTTACCGTGAGGAGTGGTTTTACCCACCCAGGCATTTGCTAACTCCAAGGAACAAGGAGCTAGCTATGGGTGGGTGGGGGGGGGCGGCGGTGGGGGGAAGTGGTGGGGTGGGGTGGGGGGGCGGATTTACTGCAAGAGGAAAAGCAAAACTCGAAAATTGCCCAAAGGGAAAACTGAGTCAACCAGCACCTACCGGAAGAGACTGGAGGGTGGGGATGGAGGGGGAGGTTGCAGAGGGCTCTCCCCCAGGAGGCAGCTGAAACCCCCCAGTTCTGAAGGTCTTTGTGTAAGAGGTGAGGGGCTGTGGTAGGCCCAGGGGGGTGTGGCTGGCTAGAGAACAAAGAAAGGAAAAGGGAAAGTCAAAGGTGCTTCCACTTTTCAAGGTGACTTAGTTGAACGAATCCAAGATTGAACTGGCTCTAATCACTAGTGATTCATTTTGAGAAAATCACAAAGGGGCTCTTTCCCCTCCTCCGCCCCCCCCCCCAGTTTCCGCTTTAGGGATTTCCCAGGCTAAGAGGGCAGCCCAGCTTGAGTCACTGGGTTTAAGAAACCAAGAAATGATAACATGAAACAGATCGACTACCCTTCTAAGGACTGTTAACCCTGTGTTTACAAGAATTCTTTTAACAATAATTTATCTACAATCCAATTTGGATTCTTGTAAATCTGTTTACTATAAGGCTCCTGATTTCTTTCTTTTTTCTTTTGCACTATATCTTCCAACTTGGAATGATGAGAGGTCCACCTAGAAAAAAATGACAAGTTGAAATTCTCATCATTTATGTCTGCTGCTCGTTACCAGGTACAGGGAACAGCTCTCCTTCTTCAAGGGGAGCGGTTAGGTATCTTTAATAGAGCGATTTCACCGGAGCATCTATATAATTTCACTTCTATTTGACTGAGAATAACTGTTAGCATTTTTGAGTGCCTGGTGTATTCTAGGCACTTAACATACATCATTTTCTTTATTTCACAAAAGAATCCAATGAGATAAGTAATATTTCCTTATTGAACTGTTAAGAAAACTAAGACCCAGGAAAGCTACGTGATCGGTCCACAACGACCCAGCTAATTAGAGGCAGAGCCAAGATATGATCGTCAGGTTTTATCTGTTCCAAATTATAGGTCTTTGCACTCCCCTTACTGCTGTTCAAGAAACTCTATAGAGAAAGGACTTACGGAAAGAAAAAAGGATTGAGATCTAGTAGAGGAGTCAAGTAAAATATGACTTATCACAGATATCCATAACGTATGATATATCCCTTGCTATGAAATAACTGAACAACCTCACTTCTTTTTTCATAAGCACTGCTCAGCCTCCGTGAGTCTCCCTGGGCATGTGCCTTAAGGTCCCCTGTTCATCCCCCAGTCAGATAACCTCAAACCACACTGACATCACAATATTTATTTTGTTAACGGTTGGGAAGATGGGGAATGGCCATTTATGGGACACGCATTTCTTATTAGACTATTTAATTCCTAGTATTTGTGAGTACCAAGAGCCCAGTGTTCAACAATCACTCATTTCCATGAGGATCTGAGATTCTGAAAAGAAAGTTTCATTACAGTTGTGGAGTCTCTGTCATTTCCAATTCAAGGAGTATCTTCTCTTACTGTGAAATAATTGAATAGCCAGAGTCAGTAGAGATGGAGAGAGAACAAAGGGCTGACATCTCTAAAAGAAGCAGAAGATGAGAGAGACTAAAGGGAAAGCCCGTCTTCCAGGACCACACTCTGTGGTTCTGCTATATTCATACCTCATCACTGTGATGCGCCATCTTGAATATTCATGCCATTGCCCTGTTTTTATTTTCTGAGTATTGGTTTCAATGCTTAATGATAATCCATGGGGTATCGTCTTCCCAGAAACAACCTCCTTATTCATGGACTGTCTGAATTGACTGCTCGATTTAGCAGTGATAAAAATAAAGTACAAGGGCTTCATGTTTCTTAATTACCCGAAAGGAGGATAACTCGTAGTGCCGGGCCCTAAGGAGGTCTCCTCGCAAGTCCCGGTCATGTTCACCCCAGTTGCCCTCTTGGAGAGAGCTCTGTCTAGGAACTTTTAACCTTCAATGTTGTAATGTACTACTGTGCATGCACTTCTAGCCCTTCGTATCCCCGGGCCAAATATTGGGGTAACAACTGCCCTTTCATGATATTGTCCAGACCCTCTTAAGCCCACTCTCACACTCCGCAGCATTCTTGTAGGCTGCTAGAAAAACTGGAGCTGGGCCGGCTCATAAAACACAAGAAATGTGCCTCCTTCTTAAAGATCCCAGCCGCTCAGCATACTCTTGCTGGGGGGTTGTGCATTCTCTAGATCCCTCAACGTTCCAAGCAGAATCCTGAGCCAGTAGCTTAGGTTTGAGTCGAAATGAATCAAGGGAGGAAGGGCACATGTTGTTATCATTTCCCTTTACAGATGATGAAACCAAAACCAATAGGTCCAAATCATTTGCCTGGTGTCACAAACCTAACTGATCATAAATGGTCAGGCTGGCCATTCAACGCTTAAATAAGGGGTGTCTCGGTGGTTGTCGGAGATATATTTTTAGAGGATGGATAGAGTTGGATGTTACCTAAGTAAGGTATCAAGAGCAGAAAATGAAAGGGAATGGGGGAGCAAAAGGCGACCGTGCTGTGAAGGATCTGTGGGAAGACCTCTTGGAGTCATGGGCTATGTGGCTAAGGAAGTGAAAGCTGTCTTTGCCACAGGCGGTTGAATGTAAGCTTTTAAGAGTGTGGGCTCACAACGTCACTAACTACGGAAAGTCAGAATGAAAGATACATTTGTCTTTGCCTCATTTTCCTCATTTCTTAAATGTACAAATAATACCACTACCTCACAAGGTTGTTATATGGAAGAAATTAGATCATCTAGATCAGAGTTTCTCAACAGACGCATTATGGAAATTTGGGGCTGTGTAATTCCTTGCTGGGGGTGGGGGGGAGGTTATCTTGTGCATTGTGGGATGTTTAGCAGCATCCCTGGCCTCCAGGAGATGCCAATACAATATCCCCTACCCTCAGTCCTGACAATCAGAAATGTCTCCAGACGTTGCCAAAGGTCACTTGGGAGGCACAACTGCCCCCAGTTGAGAACCACAGATCTAAAGGCCTTGGTATAGTGGTAGGCATACAGCAAGTATTTAAGAACTCATGCTATGATTGTTTACGCCCCTATCTGCTCCTTCTTCCTTTCCAAGATGTATTTTCTTTGACCCCTTCCAAATAACGCCATGTCTTCTGCCCCATCACTTGCATTCAAAACCACCTTCCTGAGGAAGGAAGCTGACGAGCCCATTTACATTGGGAGTGTTTTCATTTTAGTCAGGGTACAGCACCCTAAGCCAAGCTTGAAGAGGTTAAGTTTAGGCAACAGTGATCTGGGTGAAGAAGTATTTTAGGGAAAATTTCTTCCTAAACTCTCAGAGGACAATCTATTCAAACTGTAATGTACGTTGCCCAGTTGTAAGATGTGAATGAGTGCTTCTCCAAATGTGTTCTCTGGAATGCCAGTTCTAAGGGTGTGGGAGTGGTATATAGTAAGAAGGTCCTTTGGTGAAAAGAATTTGAGAAATTCTGGGTCAATCAAAACTAAACAAATCTCTTTACTTCTCAGGCCTGCTCAGAGCTTTTAAGATGCTACTATGCACTACGATTATTCATGAAGAGATATGGTCTGTAGCTTTTCACAAGCTCATTTTTACATAGCACTAATTTTTGTAGGCCAGGGGTCAGCAAAATACAGCCTGTAGGCCAAATCTGGTCTACTGCCTATTTCTGTAAATAAAATTTTATGGTAACACAGCCACACGCATTTATTTATATATTATCTATGGCTGCTTTCAGACTACACAGTAATTTGAGTAGTGACAGACACCCTAAGGCCTACAAAACCGAAATCCTTCACTATCTGTTGTTTGAAGGAAAACGTTTATCAACTCCCATTACAGACTGAATGGTCTGTGAGATACACACTAGGAAACACTGTTTAGAGAACCTCAGTACTGGAGGATTTTTAAAGGTCACCTAGTGCATTTGTGGCAGTGTGACTTCACCATGACCAGATCCTTCAGCATCAGCTGGGGAGCTTGTTAAAAATGCAGATGCCTGGGACCCTATCCTGACCCACTGAATCAGAACGTGTATAGGAAAGGCCCAAGAACTGGTGTTTAAACACGTCACCTGCCAATTTTTATGCACAATTAAATTGGGTACCCTTGACCTCATCTGACTGTCAATCTAGTACCTGAATATCCCCCTCGTGGATCGTTGGCCTCCTTTAAACCTCCGTGGTAGGGAACTCACTGCTTCCCAACAGTCCCTTCTACTCCTAGTCTGGAAAAATTATCAGAAAGTTCTCTATGTGGAACACGAATGTGTCTTCTAGGAATGTCTCCCCGTTGGCTTTCACTTCCTTCCAATCTCACTTGTTGCCAGATGTGGAATATATTTAAGCAGGAAGGCAGAGGACACAGTTACTCAACCAAAACCTACATTTTCTTCTTCTCTAGATCTAATATTCCTCAGGAAGCCTTCCTCTGGCTTCTCTAGACAGAATTAAGTACATCCTGCCCTGAACTCTCAAAGTGCCCTGCAGGCTCCCCTGTGCGTGCATTCTCCATATTTCTGCAATTCAGGGTTGTAGTGAAAGGCACAGACATCTGACAAAGTCAAATAAACTTGAAGCCCTATCCCAGCCAGTGGATTCCTGGTGGTGGGCCCTTGGGCAATGTACTTTCTCTTGGGCCTTCGTTGTCTTACCTGTAAGAAGGGTATGATAATAGCACCTACCTGGGGAGAGTTCTGAGACTATCACAGGTGCAGGGCTTAGCTCAGAACTGGTTTCCAGTAAGTGTTCAATCAATGTCAGCAAGGAGGGGATAAGGTTGATATGGCCCCCACTGGGTGCTGAACTTCTCCAGGGAAGGGACCATCTATAACTTATCTTGCTTTGGACCCCCAGTGCCCATCACACAATAAATGCCTAAAAAGAAAAGATTTACTAAAGGAATGATTAAGTTCTAAAAAAGGGCAGATAAAACGGTGCTCAAGAGCAAAGGGACTGGAAGATCATCCACCCAGTTTCAAATCCCTTCACCACCTGTTGCTTCATGTGTGGTCCTAAGGAAAGAGCTTGATTTCTCTAAGTTTTAGTTTACTCCAGGGTAAAATAGAGTCCTTCCTTGGGTGGTTGGGAATATTAAGTAAGATAATGCAGGCAAAGCATTTAGCACATAACAAAAGGTCAAGAAGTGCTAAAATAGTAATTGTTATCCTTATTACTACTATTACCATTATTGTTAATAATATCCCCTCAACATACCCCAGTGGTTGCTGGGATAAGAGGCTTGCCTGGAAAAGATACTTTTGCTGATGGAGAAGTCTTATCTCTTTTTTTTTTTTTTTTAATACTGTCTACCCTAGATCCCTTGGGAAACAGATAGCCAGGGAGACAGCATGAAGCTGGGACTAGGCTAATGGAGGCCTATGCAAATCCATCCAAGAATTATACACATAGTAAATCCTGGGGCTACGAAGCTCTGCACGGTTAACATTTCCCTCCAAGCCATAAACCAGACACCGCTCTTCCCCCCAACTGTTTGTAGCATGTTAGGTGCAGATTTAATTAAACTCCTAAACAAGGAAACGATGGTACTCAATGAAGATGGAGGAATGTCTTGTGTCCAGACCAAATAAAGGAGAAACCATAAATACCAGGGCTCTGAGACATCAACATTTATACTCAGAAAGCTCTTCTTACTGCTAAACCTGACTCTTTAATCCCTCAGAGGTCTGCCTTGATCACCTCCCTCTGAGTTGAGACTTTTGGCCAAATATGAACACCTGCTTCTAAAGAGGTCAAGTAAGTTGGATGCTTAATGTCCTACTCTATGAGCTGGACACTGGTCAAGGCCCTGGGGGCAAAAGATAGACACACAGTTCTTTCCCTTATGGAGCTAATGGTCCAGTGGGGGACAAAAACATCAGCCAGAGAACCACATTAATAAATGTAAAATTACAAGGAAGATGTTATGAAGTAAAGACTCAGGGTGCTTGGAGATCATATAATGGTTGTCTGCAAGGAGGACAGGGAAATTTTCCATTGGGAGCTAACAAAATCAGTGGGGATCTGATGGATGGACAGGAGTTCTTCAGATAACGGGAACAGGGGATTAGTTTGGAGTGATGCTGGCAGAGGAATAGCATGTGCAAAGGCCCCGTGAAAGGAGGGAAGAACGTATCTCAGAGGAACTGAAAGGAGGCCTGCATGGTGATAAGAGCAAAGAGCATGGTACAAAATGAAGCTGGAGAGGAGAGGGAGGTCAGAACTACGGCAACACATAGTCGGCCTAACAAATATGGTGTTTATTGTAAGAGCAAAGAGAAGCCATTGAAATATTATGAGCAGTGGATTGATGGAATGTGCATTTCAAAAAAAAATCAGAAGAGACCAAATTGAAGAGACCAGCTGGGAAGCTATTACAGGTTGTCTGGCAAGAGACGATGGTGGCATGGACTGTGTGATGACAGTGAAGCTGAAGAGAGATAGATGACAGACCCAAGAGATGGAACTGAGATGAGAAAACAACACTTTAGATTTGAAACTAGGAAATGCATAGCTCTGTTCTTCTAAAATATAACATGGGAATTTCAAAGCCTCCAAAGATAGAAAACAGAAAGTTATTCAGTCTTACTAGGCAATGCTAATGACATTCCAAATCCATACTGCTGCATTACAAACTTAGCTTAAAAACTATTTGCATGGGGCTTCCCTGGTGGCCCAGTGGTTGAGAGTCCACCTGCCAAGGCAGAGGACACGGGTTCATGCCCCAGTCTGGGAAGATCCCACATGCCGCGGAGCGGCTGGGCCCGTGAGCCATGGCCGCTGAGCCTGCGCGTCCGGAGCCTGTGCTCCGCAACGGGAGAGGCCACAACACTGAGAGGCCCGCGTACTGCAAAAATAAACAAACAAAACCCCAAAAAAACTATTTGCATGATTTTCAGTAAGGGTGCCAAGACCATTCAATGGGAAAAGGACAGTCTTCTCAACAAATGGTGCTGGCAAAACTGGATGTCCACAGCCAAGAGAATAAAATTGGACTCAATACCACATACAAAAATTAACTCAGAAATGGATCAAAGACCTAAGACTATAAAACTCTTAGAAGGAAACATAGGACAAAAGCGTCATGGTATTGGATTTGGCAATGATTTCTTGGATATGACACTAAAAGCAAAGGTAGCAACTGAAAAAATAACTGGAATTCATGGAAATTAGAAAATTTAGTGCATCAAAAGACAATGTCGGGGGCTTCCCCGGTGGCGCAGTGGTTGAGAGTCCGCCTGGCGATGCAGGGGACACGGGTTCGTGCCCCGGTCCGGGAAGATCCCACATGCTGCGGAGTGGCTGGGCCCATGAGCCATGGCCGCTGGGCCTGCGCGTCCGGAGCCTGTGCTTCACAACGGGAGAGGCCACAACAGTGAGAGGCCTGCGGACCGCAAAAAAAAAAAAAAAAAAGACAATGTCAACAGAATAAAAAAGCAACCCACAGAATGGGAGAAAATATTAGCAAATCATATATTTGATTAGGGATTAATATGCAGGATCTATATAGAACTCCTAAAACTGAACTGCAAAAGACAAACAAAGAAACAAAAACCTGATTCAAAATAGAGCAAGGATCTGAATAGACACTTCTCCACAGAAGATATACAAATGACCAACATGCACATGAAAAGATGTTCAGTATCACTAACCATTAGGGAAAGGCAAACCGAAACTACAATATGCCACCTCAAACCCATAAGGAGGGCTACTATCAAAAAATGTAAAAAGCAATGTGTTGGTGAAGAAATGGAGAAATTGGAACCCTTGTGCACTGTTGGTGGAAATGTAAAATGGTAGAGTTACTGTGGTAGAGTAACTGTGCAATTCCACTTGTGGTTATATTCCCAAAAGAACCAAAAGCAGGGTCTCAAAGAGATGGGTACTCCCATGTTCATGGTAGCATTATTCACAATAGTTGAAACATGGAAACAACCCAAGAGTTCACTGACAGATGAGTGGATAAACAAAATGTGGTATATTCATACGATTGAGTATTATTCAGCCTTAAGAAGGAAGGAAATTCTGACACACGCTACAACATGGATGAAACGTGAGGACATTATGTTAAGTGAAATAAGCTAGTCACAAAAAGTCAAATACAGTAATGATGCTACTTATAAGAGGAACTTAGCGTAGCCAAATTCATAGAAACAACATGGGGTGTATTTTTCAATGGGTCGATGAAAAGAGTTCTGGAGATGGATGGTGGTGATGGTAGCACAACATTACGAATATGTTTAATACCGCTGACCTTTCCACTTAAAATGATTAAAATGGCAAATTTTATGTTATATATATTTTACCACAATAAAAATTTGGGGAAATAATCTGGCACAAACTTAAGGATTCACTGTGAAGGGCACAAAATGGAGACTGACTGCCTGTGCTCTGGTTAAGTGGAATATATAATTCCATGACAAAAATTCCAAGTTAAAAGAAAGGACTATCTGCAGTAGCACAGAGGGTTTTAGACTAGCATCAGAGGCAGAAGAGAGTGAGCTCAAATCCAGCTCAGCCACTTCCTGGCAAGTGACTAGTAATACGTTCATCTTGACCCTCAGTTTTCTCATCAGTACAAAGGAAATGATGAACCTGGCCTTGTTGGGTTATGATAAGGTCAGAAGGAGATTAGGTGAGAATTAAATGTTGACCATGTGTTTCAGCTGCCTGGTAGTACTGAGCCTGGACTACATATATGTTAGCTTGTGTCTCCATATAAAACACTGCCCCACAGAAACAGACATAACAGAAAGATGAAGGGCGATTTCTTCAAGGATGGGAAAGTTGTACCATGTTCTCCATCCCTAGCAGAATAGAAGACCAGCTTCAACAGTGGCTGATGGACTCGAATCACAGGCGTAGAGCAACCTCTCACAAGCCTAAGGATAGGGCAATGTGTTTCCAACTTTTCTGGATCACAATCCTCAGAAAGAAATACATTATATGCTGTGAGCCAGTAATACACTCTGTTATTGTCCATTTGGTTTCATTCTATTTCATTAAAAAAAAAATCTGGTCATGACTCACCAAAGTGATTTCCTGACCCTCAGGTCACAACCCACAGTTTGAAAAACACCCAATTAGGAAATTCACATTCAAGCCCTTTCAAGAAGACTTCCGGAAACACCCTCACCCTATGGAGGTTGTTCCCACACTTGAATTTCCTTGGCTTATGTGATTCCAGGCTGTGCCACACCATGAATTCATAACTCTTCTCTTGCCTCCCTAGAAACATTCACTGTTGGTATGTCCTTCCTCCCCTCCCCTCCTAGTCTCCTTTGTCACTTTACATCCAGGAGACCTGACTTAAGGTGCTGGGACAGTTTAATATATATTTATGATGGTGGAGGTAGGGGCAGATAACCAGAGAAACTAGCATCTGTTCAAGTTACCTGTGTTGGCCAAGCACTGGCTCTGTGCCTTGCACTGTGCAAAGCTTATTAGGAAGAGGTGGCACATGCTTAGTCCATCTTAACCAAAACCAGAATCCTCAAGAAACATTTTTTTCATGTTACATTGCATTCAACCACTATGACACTTGGTCATCCACAAAGGATACCTATAGATACCACAAAGGGTACCTACAGAAACTTTACACTGGATTAATTAGGATACCATATTCCCAGACCATGCCAAGTATCCAAGATAACCGCATACTTAGAATGAAACACAACTGCTTTTTGACACAGAGAAAAGACACAAAGGGATTTCAACACTTATCCTTGAGTCAGAAATGAACTAAGAATCACGGTTGACTTTTTTCTTTGTGAAAAGTTGAAACATCTATTACCCCACGTTACTGACTCTGTCACATTTGTGTTTAATTAGGTAATGTATATTGCCTCCATATTTTCAGACCACATATTTTTGTAAACATCTGACTTGATAAGGCAGCTGTGGATTTTATTTATTTGGAATCTCTGATCTCCACTCATGGTACCCTGAAATTTCCTTTTATGGTAGACAATAGATTTTGAAATTAAGTACGTAAGGCTGTACTGCTGAGAAGTAATACATCCATTTATACAGGTCAACTAATTTTCAAAAGTATTGTTCACCTAACCAAAAAGGAAGTGATCCACACCTCTAAAAATCAGAGGGCCAGTCATCACTTTGGACACATTATGTGCTCAGATACTCACACAGAGCTGATAATGTACTGATAATAATGAGCTAAGTTCCAGAAAACGTTGTGAAATAATGGGGTGGTTAAGAACATCAGAAAACAGCAGAGTTATTGGAAATGATAATGCGGATATTTGCATAGTAGTATGGACTATACAAAATGTTTTCATTCAATTGATTATTCATATTTATAGTCATCATTTATGAAGTGTCTGTGAGGTATAATCAGTTTGCTAGATACCTCATATCCATACTTTGTGAGTAACCCCAGGTGTGCTCTGCTTGAACGAAACCTTATACATAAAAGTCTGAATTGAATACACACCTAACAGATATAGTGAGAGCCATATGAAGAAAACTGTTGAGTTTTTAAAACCACATACATACTTTAAAATGTTTCCTTTACAAACACTGAAACTACAGACATTTGGGGAGATTGCAGACCCCAAGGATAAGGGGGAAAAGGCTTAGGCTTTGGAGTCAGAAATTCCTAGCTTCAAATCCTTGAAATTAAGTTAAACCTCAACTTTGTCATCTATAATTTCTGGAAGATAGCAGTATGTATGTCAAAGGATTGTGGACAAGCACACATGATGTGATGCAGCTCAAGTTCACAGCACTATCAAGCACAGGGTAAGCTCCTAATGTCAATATATTAGAACTACTCTGTAATATAAGGTTTATTTGCATGGTACATAAAATGAAATATTTCTCAGTGGTTGAAATACACATATTTTTCAAATATATGGGTTTGTTCTATTACCTGTGATGCTGAAGAAGAATGATTACATGAGGAATAAGCTTGGTAGGGAATATGCCAGCATCAAGTATTTGAATTTCCATGTTTTCACAACTCTTATCCCCTAAATGAAATCCTTTTGACACTCATCTTATTTTCTTGGGCTTTTTTATCTTGTTCACTTACTGAGCACCCACAGTGTGTATTCGAGGATCTACAGAACTCACGTGAGACACAATCCCTGCTCTCACAGAGTCTACCTGCTAAAAGGACAAGATGTACTTGAAAAGGTAATCTTTGGGAGTGAGGACTGTGGCACTAAACTTTGTGAAAGAAAGCAAGCAAGTTATTCACTCCTTTCCTCATGTCTTGCTCACTGGGTGGCTGTTTTAATGAGATAAAAATACTTAACCATCTTCTTGCACTTTCAAGTTTGATGAGTCTTTCACTTGAGTGAGAAGAAAGCAAAGCTGAGATGTCATCACACTAAGGTACTTTAGGAAGTCCATCATCATTATAACAGTAATATCATTCGTTAAGTCCCTGATGAGCACTGGCCTCTTTGCTAGGTGTTTTCACATTTAATCTGCACAATAAGGATGTATTATTACCTCCATTTCACCTCTGTGGTCCATGAGGCTTAAAAATGCTTAGTAACTCACACAAGGCACAGGGAGCAAAGCCTAGGTTTAAACCCAGGAGTGTCTGCTTTTTTGATATTACTCCTTAGCTCAACTCAGGAATATGTAATGCTGTAGAATGCAAATGTCTGCTCCTCTTGAATATCTTCCCTGTTATCCTTTCTTTAGCAGGTAAAGTTCTAATGATCGAAGTGTGGCACGTGAACCATAATCCTCTCACTTCCACCTCTGGCAGACATTGCTAACTGACAACAGTGCTCTTTTCCAAAGAAACTGGATTTACCCTCAAAATCCTTCTCAACACAGCATTTCAAAGCAGTCACTCTCCAGTAATTGACCATAACTAACACTAAAAAATCTTTAACATCTCTCCCACAGCACCTTGTTAATGACTCTACCAATAGCGCATATGATACCACGTTTCAATTATTTGCTTCCCTTTTGGTTTTACAGCAACAGGACCATTCATCTTCCTAAATCCAGTCTCCTGTGCACAGCCAACCACAGAACACAATAGGCACGCAGGGCAAGTTTTGTTGGGTCGAATATAAGTACTTTTAGATTAAACCTATTTAACTACCAAATGCTAAACATATATTATTGGTTAATAATTAGAATGGCTAACCTTTTTTAAGCACTTACTAGTTGCCGTGTACCTAGTTAAGCAGTTCACATACATTAATTTTTTTTTTTTGGCTGCACTGGGTTTTTGTTGTAGTGCGCAGGCTTCTCATGGAGGTGGCTTCTCTTGCTGCGGAGCACAGGCTTTGGCGTGCGGGCTTCAGTAATTGTGGCTCGGGGGCTCAGTAGTTGTGGCTTGCGAACTCTAGAGCGCAGGCTCAGTAGTTGCGGCGCACGGGCTTAGCTGCTCCGTGGCATGTGGGATCTTCCCGGACCGGGGCTCAAACCCACGTCCCCTGCATTGGCAGGCGGATTCTTAACCACTGTGCCACCAGGGAAGTCCCACACACGTTAATTTGTTTAGCTAAAACAATGATCCCATGAGATGAATATATCATCCCTATTTTATAAAGAATGATACTAAAAGTTCAGAGAGCTTAAATGATTTGTATAAGGTCACAGGACCCAAGCCAGGTATTCTGACCTCCACCCAAACCCACACTCTTAACCACTACACTGTTTATAGCAGGAAGCCCACATAAAATGTACTTTTTCCTCTCACAGCACATAATGTATTGCTGTACTACTGCCCCTTACTGGCTTTCAAAAACTTTACCAGGTGATCCCTGAACTTTATTTCAAAATGTTACCAGAAAATCAAATATCTCTCATTGTTCTTCAGGTCGACACACATTAAAAGAAAGACTTGTGAATTAACAGATAAGAAATGGATTAAGATCCTGGAGAAGTCTCTCTCCTTTTCCAATTCCTCACCACCAGATCCATTTCAGGGTCTACTCTGTGCTGGCTACGGAGACAGGTACTATGGGTACAAAGATGAATAAGACTTGTTCCCTGACATCAAAGTACTCACAGTCTAGTGGGGAGGCAGCCACATAATGACGATGGGGCTGTCATCGAGAGAGGCAGGGGATGCCAAGGGTAAATGAGGATGCTACACTCAGCTTTGCCTTGGAGAATCCTAAACGGTAGAAAAGAGTCATCCAGGAGGGAAACAAAGGAAGGGTACATCACGGAAAGAATATAGGCAACGTGGTGCTTTAGAGTCTAAATCCGGGCACTCCCGGGACGTGACTACGGATATCAGTCCTCACTAAGTACTTTCTATCTCTCTCAAAATACCTGGGACCTTCAAAATAGAACTCCAGTAGGTGTGTCCTGGAATTCTAGAGTCCCAGGCATTGAGGCTACCATTGTGCAGATGCTTCCTACACCAACACATGGAAATAGTCCGCTATTTATTTATTATTATTATTTTTTTTTGCAGTATGCGGGCCTCTCACTGTTGTGGCCTCTCCCATTGTGGAGCACAGGCTCTGGACGCACAGGCTCAGCGGCCATGGCTCACGGGCCCAGCCGCTCTGCGGCATGTGGGATCTTCCCGGACCGGGGCACGAACCCGTGTCCCCTGCATCGGCAGGCGGACTCTCAACCACTGCGCCACAGGGAAGCCCTATTTATTATTTTAATGCAGTGATTGATCATGGTTGCTGATGGAGATTATGACTTTTTGAGGATCTGAGCACACCTTTTCCGTCTCCTGAGGGTCTACCTTGTGAAATCAATGAATGCCTCACGAGCTTGTTCTTTCAGAACCGAGACCTTCAAAAAGAGGCCCATAACTTCCCCAGTTTCCTATGAAAGACATTATTCAAATGTCCTCAAGTGACAGATGGTGTAATAATCTGCCAAAGCGTGCGCCTTACACTCTATGAGGTCAGCTCTGTTTTACTTAAGAGTTTTCACTCACACCAGTACCATCTGGCATCCACATCCTCTATCTTAAGCTTCAAATAAATCCTGATTTACCTCAGAAATGTTTGCCAAGAGTCTGCTTGCTAGAAAAATGAGCAGTTTCTCCCCTTTGAGGCACGCCTTTGCAATACAGGACACCTAAGAGCATGTAATAAATGACTGTCCATCGGAATACACCTTCAGGTGCTACAGAAGATACTGTTTGGGAACAAAGCTTGGGCAACTCCAGCTAAATATTTTTCGTGTGTGTCGGGGGGGTGTGGAAATCTGGCAAGATTACACAATTTTCTTTTCAGCTGGAGTATCCTAATCCAAATTAAAGCTACATGTGCTACATCAACATTCTGACTCAATACCGCTGACGTTCCTTTGCCAATCATCTTTTCAGCTCACAGAATGTGTAAGTCTGGGGCACGTTTCGATCTGCTGATGTATGTGCATAGAGGAAGAATGGATGGAGGCTTGAAGATGGACTTCAAATCCTGGAGGGATCATGTGCTCTTGTGTTCCTGGCAAATCCTGAGGAATGCTTTTGTTGAGTCTGGTGTCAAGTTTGTGGCTAACACCTTTCTAAAGGGAAACATAGGACCTTGGTGCTCATACTTTCTCTCTGGGACAACATAGGATTTTCATTTTCAGAACAGGTACATACAGGATTTCATTAATAATCCAAGGTGTTATCTAAGCCTAGCTCCGTGTCCAATGCACTGTGGAAAACGCCTCAAGCGTTTGAGCTAAGCCACTAAGAAAGGCAAGGAAGCTAACCCAGTTACTCTTTTTTTGTGCCAGCCATTTGACCCACTGATGTTCTGAGCACTGCTGTGACTGCCAAGGCTGCAAGTGGACCACTCCTCTACTTTTGCATTGACTTCCCCCTGAGAGCAGGAAAGCATCCCTTTCCTTTTTCAAGTGGACCCGGATGCAGAGTCAACCAGTTTTAACTCCTTTTCGAGCTTGATTAATAGTCTTTTGAGTCAATTCCTGGTAGGATGTGCATCCTACACATATAACTTTTTTTTCAGAAATAGGGAAATGAGTAGTTCCTAAGATTGGAGCCAGGAAGAAAACTTGGAACTTCACCAGGTTTTTTTACTTTTTGGGGGGACAGTTATAAAAGCTATTAAGGTAAATTTACTTAGAACATCACTCACACTTCCATCATCTAACAATTCTTTACCATTTTTATTTTTATTTATTTATTTATTTAATTTTATTTAGTTATTTTTGGCTGTGTTGGGTCTTTGTTGCTATGCGCGGGCTTTCTCTAGTTGCGGTGAGCGGGGGCTACTGTTTGTTTTGGTGCGCAGGCTTCTCATTGCGGTGGCTTCTCTTGTTGCGGAGCATGGGCTCTAGGCGCGTGGGCTTCACTAGCTGTGGATCACGGGCTCAGTAGCTGTGGCGCACGGGTCTAGTTGCTCTGCGGCATGTGGGATCCCTCCAGGACCAGGGCTCAAACCCGTGTCCCCTGCATTGGCTGGCAGATTCCCAACCACTACGCCATCAGGGAAGCCCCACCATTTTTATTTTTAAAAACCTAGTTTTCTTCTAAATGTTTTAAATATTAGGTGGGATAATGGTGTACAAAATTTTGCAGAATGCACTTTCTTACTAAAAATCTTGTGACTATTGTCCTATATACTTATTTCCTAAATATTTTCAAAAACCTGATCTTCGAATGTCACCTAGTAACCCACAGAATCCTCTCTGAGGAGCACTGTGTAAGATCGAACCAGGAAATACATCTCTGCAGTTCATAGGGAAGACTCCAGCAAAAAAGACCTGAACTTGAATCCTGGTTCTCTCGCTAACCAACTGACTTAGCATCAACAATACGTAAATAGGGCTTCCCTGGTGGCGCAGTGGTTGAGGGTCCACCTGCTGATGCAGGGGACACGGGTTTGTGCCCCGGTCCAGGAAGATCCCACATGCCGCGGAGCGGCTGGGCCCGTGAGCCATGGCCGCTGAGCCTGCGCGTCGGAGCCTACGCGTCTGGAGCCTGTGCTCCGCAACGGGAGAGGCCACAACAGCGAGAGGCCCGTGTACCGGGAAAAAAAACAAAAAACAAAAAAACATGTAAATAGTATGATAACATTTATTACACATGTGCTGTGTAGCAAGAACTTTACTAAGGGCTTTACATGTATTAATTTCACTTAATCCTAGAACCCCATTTGGCAATTACTATTATTGTTCCTACTTTGCTGATGAGAATACAGAGGCTAAGGAATGTTTACTATTTAATCTCACAAAGCAAATACATGAGCTTGATCTGGCCTGTGTCCATTTCACCAGATTGAGTTCCCACCCTTCTCCGTTTGCTGTCGGAGGTCTGATCCCCCTAGACAGTTCCCTTAATGCCTGGCTCTTTCTCACTCCCAGCCTTAGCACCACTGCCAACTCTCGCCCCTACTCTTCACTCTTTAATGTCTCCCCCTAAATGCCACTTATTCCAGGAAGCCTTCCTGGCACTACATTATACACTCTCTTGGGAACCTACATTTTCCTTTAGAGCACTTAGGAGGATTCATTCTTTCTGTAACTGTGGGTTCAATATCCATCTCACCTGCTACACTGAGGCGCCAGGATACCCTCACATCTGTATCCCACCCCACAGTGTGAATAATGGACTCATTAATGACACATCATTTTCAATTCTTTAACCATCAGTATACTCAGTTCCCTTCAGCTCATTTCTAATTCTGTGGCTTTCTGCATGACAAAGAGGAGGGACAAGAGATGACTGAAATTGCCCAGATAAATTGTAGCACTTCGGGTGAGTAACCCTGGGAAGGAAGCATTTGGAAAGCCTTGTCTGTTTTATGTTCCTTTTAGAACAGATGCTTGAATCTGTGCACACTATTTTTGCCAAGAGCGTGTGCAGATGGCTGAGGAGGGAGTGCTGTTACATCCATACCACTTTTTTGACAACATGAAGCTTTAAACCCACAGTCACCAAGCCAAAATGTGAACATGCCAGGTCTCAGCCATTGAGCTTCTCCTGCCATGCGGGGGTCAGGATGGAGGAAGGGGATAAATGATCCTGAAGTGTGTTGTTCTAAGGCTCACTGATTCCACACACTTCCTGGTATAAAGGGGCACCATTGCCTTAGTCTCTGTGGCCAAATAAATAAAGGAAATGCTGCAGCAACCCTTGTCTTGAAATTCACAAGGCACATTAGCACATTAGAGAAGCCAAGAGGTCCTGCAGGGGGAAAAAATATTCTATTTAACTTTCTCCAGTTCCTAAGTTTATTTGACCATGTTTAGCCATAGAATGCTGTCTTGGATTAGATTGCACCAAAAACAGATCCTGAGATAAGAATTTAAGTGCAAGCAGTTTTATTTGGGAGCTGAATTTAAAGAAAGCGTCAGGAGAGGAGATGGCAAGCAAGATGGAAAGGGAAGGAGGCCCATCCAGGGTGCATTCATGGGCAGATGTACCCCTGTGGGCAGCTGGGGCTCAACCTTGCTGGGGACTGACGGGAAGATGCCTCAGAGGTGACCCATCTCAGGAGTGAGGGAGCTGGATATTTACCCACCAACACTCATCCAACATAAATGAGGGCTGCTCCCAGGGTCACTAACTCCCTGGCACTTTCAGCCTGCCCTGCATGACATCAAGAGAATGAGGCCAGGCAGAGAGTGGCAGGTGCATACAGTACAGCACTCAGATTGCTGTGCACGGAAACTGTTCAGTGCCAGGGGCAGATGAACGGGACATTACAATGTCTGCTGTCCAGATGCCCCCTCTACCTTCTTAGTTTTCATACGGGACACCCATTAATGCCTGGTGGAAGCAGCTCTTAAGGAATAAAATTAGGAGAACAGAAATCCAAAATTGGGATTTCAAGCAGTTCAACGAATTCCAAGAGCTATCATTTAGCTCCACACACTGAGCCAATGCTATGCTATAGCTGGTAAAACTCCAAAGGGAATTCCTGTAAATGCCACCAAGTGCCAAACATATAAATCTCAAGGTTCAGCAAAAATAGCCTTGGAAACTCGTAACTACTGAGATGCCACATCAAAGAGCCTTCTAAGGAGCCAGACTTAGCATCAGGTTCTAACTTGGTCTGTCTGTGAAAGAGAGAAGTCATCTTTCCCACAGCCACGAGCACAGGGCAGGGCAAACTGTGTCCTGTGGGTGGTGATGATAGTCTACTTCCAAAACCTGCTAGAGGTTGTCATATAGAGATATAGACAAAAAGACAGACAGATCCCAGGACCCCACTTTTATGGAACTCTTACATTCTAGCAAAGTCAGACAACGCAATGTCAATAAACCAATAGAGGAAATAATTGTACATGGTAGAGAGGGTTATGAAGACATTAAAGAGGATAATGGGAGAAAGGGCAGCCAGAGGAGGATTGCTTTAGGTTGAGCGATCCAAAATGGTGTCTCTGAGGAGGTGAAATACGAGCTGACGCCTCCTTGATTCAATGTAATATAAGGAAGGGCATTTCAGGAGGAGGAAACAGCAAGGACAAAGGTCCTGCGACGGGCATAAGACTGGGCTATTTGAGGACCTGGGAGAGGGGCCTAGAGTATCATGAGTGAGGGTAAAGCGTGACTTGGGGAAGGCTGATGAAGAAGGCCCCAGCTGGAGCTTGTTGAGTGGACATTTGGTATATTTCCCCATCCATTTCCTTGTTCTTAAGGAAATAGCCTCCAAAAGCATCAGAGAACGTTGGCTGAATATAAAATGATGCTCCCATGTTCCTTGATTTCGGAGATACCTAAAGAAACTCATCGAGTTCTGTCTCCAGGCAGCCATCCTAATGGTTTCATCCCATTCTCCAGCATCTCCCACCAAGATCTCATGCGGCCTCACAAATTAAAACGAGTCCCTAAAGGCTGAATGAACGTCTGCCTGTTCTTCAAAGGCCTTGTGTCCTAGTCTCCAAAAGCAGTACTATAAAGAAACAGTACAGTGTCCCTAGGACCCACTTCTTGTTGGAAGTCGGCTGAGTCTACACCATCTGATCTCACCTGTGCCCTCAAGCCAGCCCCTCCAGCCATCTCCCAGGGTGGTCCCCTTCTGGAATGCCATTTAGAGCCACAGGCTTGCCCAGGCCTGGCCCTTGAGGATGATATTGGAGGGTCTGTCGCAGGAGTGCACGTAGCCTTGAATGATAAGAGAAGGCTGGTTCTTCACTCTCTGGCACAGTGAGGGCCAGGATAAGTAAGGGAAGAAGGGGCCAGCTCCTGACCTCTGGGGACAGGGCCATCATAAGAGAGGGCTCTGTCATACAGAGGAGCATCCTTCCGGAGCCAGGACAAAGCTCAATTCTATTTCACAAGTGGTTACTGAGCACTGAAAGGGAAAGAAACACTGACCACTCCTGGTAATAACAGGCAGAATGAAATCAGTGTCAAAAGAGACATCCAAACAGAGAACTTCAGGAGCGCGAGGGTAAGAGAAATTAATGCGCTCACTGGCTTTCTCTGGCTTGGTGGTGGTTAACTGCGCCAGCCAGCGGCAGGCAGGACCATATGCCTCCCCTGACACACCTGTGAGTCAGGCATTTTGATACTGAGGAAGAGGTGACCCTATGTCAAGCGATGGAGCATTTATCATCAAGAGACATGGGGAAGTGAGCAGGACAGGAAAACAGCTCACGAAGAGCTGGACCAAGAGCCACTCATCTCTCAGGATAACAGCAGCTCTGAGTGCTGGGTGTTTGCATGTGCTCTCAGAAGTTTCTCTCTCCCACCCTCGCTACCTTCGCCTTGTGCCTCTGCTGTTCCCTCTACATCTGGGTCCTTCTCTCAGGATCTTGTTTTTAACCTGTCCCTAGGCAGATGCTCTGTTTGGGTGTCAAGATCAACTCTTGCACTTACCTTGGGCACGTTGCTTCACCTCTGTGTGCCTCAGTTTCCCCATCTGTGACAGGTAGATATTAACAGTATGGATTTTGTGAAAACTCAATGACTTAATATACATAGACGGAACGGTGCTACTTTTATTTTTAGGCTAGGGTGATTCTCTCTGGTCCCACTTACTCTGGGTGGCAGCCTCTCATGGACAAACCGGCAATTTACTAGCATCCATTTCCTTGGGAGGGCGCTAGGGGTATTAAAAGTGTAAAGTCTCCTGGGTGCTTAGAATCTCTCAGATTCCCTTCCTTTTCATCACAGTATGCTTCAAAATAAATTTTAAAGCTTTTAAATCTTATCCTAAAGTAATATAGATTCATTAAAAATTATTTAGAAAAAGTAGTCTAACAAAAAGCAGATGAACATCACAGAGTAAGGGACATATGATTTTTATCTCCCTACACCCCTCCCTTTGGGGGACCAACTCTCCCAACTGCACAGTAATTCTCTCCATCCATGTGGTTTGCACAGAGCTGACCCTGCCACAGGCATGGGCCAGTGGACCAGGCAGATGGTCCCCTGGGACTTCAGTTGAAGCTACTGAAAGATGCTTTTTTCTTCTGGGACCCGTGAGATTTATGATTAATATGTTTGAAGATTCCTGTGGTGAAGAATAGAGAAGAAAGCAGATTCTAGCTTTCTGGATAGGGAGAAAAAAGGGTGGGAAATAAGATATCCGCAACGACAGTTAGAAGACCTGGATCCAGTGACACCCGAAACTATGACCTCTGTATATGGGCCAAAAAGTCATACAAGCCGATATGCTTCTTGTTGCGTATTTTTTCACTTAAACTAGTTTCAGGTGAGATTCTCTTACTTATAAGTGAAATAATTTTGACCAACCACCAGCAATAACCACATTTCTATTCATGTGTATATCCTTCCAAGCTTTTTTTTTTTCCTCTCAGTCTCTCTGCATACCCTTTAAAAACTGAAAATGTGACTTAATCTACAAATTCTAATACTTTTTCCCTTCCTGATCCTGTTGCAAAAGGTAGTGCCTGTGACTAGCATCTAAGTCTTTCTGAGAAAGAAGAGAGGAACTTCTGTGGTCCCCACCCACACCCTGTCACCCTTCTGCCCCCCCGGGGAAGGTATTTCAGAGGGCAAGGGGCTATCCCGTGACATCCACAGATTGGCAGTTCCTTCCAAGCTCAGTTCTATACCGCTGGGCTGGAGACCATCAGCTTTGATTGAGACTTTGGCCTTAGGTCAGCTTGGACTCCTGCCTGGTCTTTCAAAGCACTTTCCTTTTAAAATCCCCAAACCCAGCATTTTCCATAAACATCTTACTGTTTTTTTTTTAAGTGGAAAGAAATTCAAGGATGAGCATATTGTATATTAACGATGGTCTGGAGATGTGCCGCATGGGCAGTAGTTTCAGGAATCCAAAAAGAGATGCACAGAATACGTCTGACTGCCAAATAAGCATTTGGAGTGTAATTGAAAACTGAAAACGCTGTAATAACATGGTGGGAATTATACCTGTGATTCCTAAAGAAAATGTGGGGTGCCGTGGCCTTAGCTGTCTAATTAGCTGATGAGATAATATAGGCTGCAGAACATTTGCTAGCAATTATGGTGCTTGCTTGCTCTGCTTATAGCTCAAAAATAACAGCAAAGTTTGTTTTGCTAATCTCTCCCCTGGATTTGTGAATTATTTGTTTTTATTATCTTAGCGATAAACGGGAAAGAAAAATCCAATGCAGGGGGAATTTTTATAAGACAGAACACTCGAGTTGTCTTTGGATGTGGACGCAACACTTAATTTAATAAAAACCAAAGCAGACCATGTTGGAAGCTCTAACGGAGGAATGTGTTTATAATGAGGGAAGTGCCACGGGTCAGAAAACAAACATGGGTTTTGAAAACTGAGGATGATGGTCGTACCCGCTACGTCTTATTCTGCTGGGTGACTCTGAGCAAGTCACCCGGCTTTCCTGGATTCTAACTTCCCTCCTCTGCCTAGTGGTGGCAATCAAACCTGCTCTGCCCACCTCACAGGCTGTGAGGAAGAACAAAACAGATAATATACTTTAGACTATGTAGATTTTTGACTAAATATAAATAATAAAATATAACATTATTGTAATTCAGATAATGTTCTCTAAAATTTATAGAGTCTTCATACATCTAACAGATGGTGTTGCTGTTATAATTCATAGCCATTTTCTCCACTCTACAGATCACAGATCTCAGTTGCTCAAGGAGTGGAAAGTTATTCAGCCATAAGGTCAGAGAGTCAGGGGTTTGAACCACAGTTCTGGCTGTGTGACCTTAGGGAAATTAGCAACTTCTCTGATCTTAGATATATCTCTGTGCAAGGGGGATGAGGCAACACTTGCCTAGCTGCCTGAAACCTTTTTGGTGGGTAGCAGATACACATACCTTTATTACAATAAGCATTAATACTCAAATGTTAGAGTCCAATAGCAATGACCATAATATCCTCATAGCTGACATTTTTGACCACTTTCTCTGTTTTGGATGCCATTCCAAAACCTTCACGTGTATTAACTCAGTGACACAACAGCCCTATGAGAAAGAGGCTGTCATTCTCACTTTACAGACGAGGCGACCGAGTCATGCAGGGACAGAGTACCTTATCCAAGGCCACCCAGCTAACAAGCAGCCCAGTTGGGATTCAGTGCAGGAAATCCGGCTCCAGAGCATGCCCTCCATACCTTTATATTGTATTGTCTCTCTAACTGCTAACATTTATTGAGCACTTAGATGGAAGCATAGCTCTTCTAAGTACAGTTGGACCTTGAACAACAGGGGTTCGAACTATGCAGGTTCACTTATGTGCCGAATTCTTCTCTCTTTTTTTTTTTTGTGAGATTATTTCCTTTTATTAATTGTGCATTTTATTTTATTTATAAGTTTATTTATTTATTTTTGGCTGTGTTGGGTCTTCATTGCTGTGCATGGGCTTTCTTTAGTTGCGGCGCACGGGCTTCTCACGGCGGTGGCTTCTCTTTTTGCAGAGCACGGGATCTAGGCATGTGGGCTTCAGTAGTTGTGGCATGTGGGCTCAGTAATTGTGGCACACGGGCTTAGCTGCTCTGTGGCATGTGGGATCTTCCTGGACCAGGGCTCGAACCCGTGTCCCCTGCATTGGCAAGTGGATTCTTTTTTTTTTTATCCATTTTATTCATATATATGCCGATTCTTTTCAATAAATACACACTACACTACTACGTGTTTCAAGGTTGGCTGAATCCACAGATATGGAACTTTGGATACAGAGGGCCGACTACAAATTTATACGTCATTTTCCACTGTGTGGGTGGTTGGTGCCCCTAAACCCACTGCCCCCACTGGGTTGTTCAAGGGTCACCTGTAGTTTATATTTATTAACACTTAATACTCTCAGCAACTCTAATCTAATTAGTTAAAAAAAGGTGCCTAGTTAAGTTTGATTTTAAATAAACAACAAATAATTTTTAATTATAAGTATGTCCCATGCAATATTTGGGATGTACCAATATTTTAAACTATTCACTCTTTTTCTGAAATAAGATGAGGTAGAAACGAATCTAGTTTCTGGTACCAAGTAGACCTCAGAAAGTAGTAAGTCCTATCATTATTGTTTTTTTCAGGTCATTTTGCATTTGTTTTTAAGTTCCTCGAGCCCACCTAAATTCAGAAGCTAAGTGCATGAACAGAACAATAATTCTGATATGTTAATAAAACCTTAAAATAACAGTGACTCTGTAACTCACAAAAGTTATCTAAACGGAACCTCATGAAAATCCTGTAGAGTATATATTACGCCCATTTATTAATGAGGAAACTGAGTCCCGGCACCATTAAATAATTTGCCCAAGGGCCCACAAATAAAAAAGAAAAAGAACAAGGTGGAGCATCACATTCTGGTCACTAGGGTATGAGAGTCATCTTACTGCATATCAGGTTGTATAATGAAGAAAATAGGTGGGAGTTTGGAGTCTGACCCCAATTTATATCAATGGCAGGACACACCTGAAAACTCAAGGCACTGTCACCTAGCACAATAAAACCAGTCAGCAGCAAAAGAAAAGATAGAAGGAGAAAGCATCTTCAAAATCACCATTAAATTTAGCAATAGTATCATCACACATACTTGCTTTTTCCCTTGGCCCCAGTAATACTTCTGTGGTACCATGACCCTCAGTAATAAGTCTGGATAATTTCCATTTATTGAGAAGTTTTAATGTTCCAGATACCTAGATAAGAATTTCGCCACTCCAAAAAATATCCAAGAGGTAAAATGCCCATTGTATATATGGGAACACTGAGGCTCTGAGAATTAAGTCAATTGCACCAGGATTAACTTCAGTTAGAAAGTGGCAGACCTGAGCCTCCACTGCAGTCTTAAATTATTCTACCATTTATTCTCAGGACAAATACATGATGCTTATGCTACCATGCTCTTTCCCTTGCCCACTGCAGACATTACTAGTTGATCATGGAGCTCTTTCCCTTTGGAGCCTAGAAATGACCACAGAATCCTTCTCCACACACATTACTCTGGGCAGCCATTACTGGTCAATACTGTTGGCATTCAATGTCCTGCTTATTGGCTACTCCTACATCACCTCTTCCTGCCGTTCAGCCTTTATCTTAATGGCTACAGTGAAAAAAGAGTCAACTCTGCATGTTGTGTGGTCAATGTTACTTTCCAAAGACTGTTTGGTAACTCCTAGAAATGAAGTTCATCTGAGATGTGACGGTTCAGAGGCTGCAGCGCAACTGCCACTGATAAAGAGAGGACGCCATGTAAAGAGCCTGGGGCCCTCTGCCACCAAGCCAGTTGCAACGCCACAATTTCCAAAGTCTTGACGCTGCCGTGGTGGTCTGCTGCTTACCACAGGAGGAAAATGGCACTCTACTCTGTGCCAACAGGGAGGTCTGGAAGCCTGCCTTCTCTCCAAGGGGCTAGGTTTCATTCTCAGACAGCAAGCTCTCACAGGCATAATGATTGGTTGGAGGCTGGGAGTGCCCTCGGATCATGACATGGTACAGATTTACAAGAGCAACTGGTCATTAGCCTGGCTTCCCGGTCCTCAAACCAAGCCCAGATGGTTCACCTCTTTGTGCCCCAGCTCCCCTACCAACCCCCTCTAGCCCACATATAAAGATGCTTTTTTCCTTTCTCTTTCTTGGGAGAAGAATTTCAGAGCTGCCTGGACACACCCAAAGCATTGTTAGTGAAAGTTCAGGAAGAGACCATGAACCCAGTTAGGAATGAACAGAATCAAAATTAGAGTAGGAGAGGGAAAGAAAAGGGAACGTTTTTCTTTAAGCGTGCCAATTTCTAAGATAACAGAACTTGTAGACCTCACAAACAGAAACCCCAAATGCATTAAGCCCCCAAACTCCATCCATCCTTGCCCAAATCAGCATAGAACCAATTTATCAGGGTCAAAACACACCTTGAGAGAAGGGAAGTGTTATTCAGAGCCCACAAATAAAGCAGGGATGTAACAAGCTTGGGAAGGTGGTCAAGGGTGATGGTCACTGGAGGGCGGAACACAGGAGAAGAAGGGGAAATAAGACAAGTTCTAGAGCAGATGGACAGGGTAGCAAGGTAGCAAGGTTGAAGGGAATGAGTACCATGCACATGATAAAGAATGAGAGAGTTGGATTTGAAGACATGGAGGGGGGTAGCAGCTAAGAGCTAAGACGTTAAAGTCTGACTGTGGAGACTGAATCTGAGCTCATCTCCTATTAGCTGTGTGGCCTCAGGCCCGTCACGTACTTTCACTAAGTCACAGTTTCCCTATCTATAAAATGGGCACATTAATAGCACTTGTTTCACAGTGTTGTTCTGAGAATTCCGTGAGATAATTCGTGTAAAGTGCTTAGCACAGAGTCTGGTTCCTAAATAACTCCATACATAGGAGTCATAGCTATCGTCTAAATATGTCCACAATATGTTCCTCAGATTTTTTTAGGTTACATGATACTGTTCATTAAATAATCCCATTTATATAAAACATTTCCTTTATACATATATACTTACTCAAAAAAAGGAAAAAAATAAACATAAAAGCTATAAAAGATGTGGACCATAAACTCTTAACCATAAAACACAATGATTTTTTTTCTGCTTTATGTATTTCTGTATCATTTGGTATTTATCTTTCCCATGAGCATGCATTGCTTTTATGAGAAAATAAAGATAAAACTATTTTAAAAATCAAATGACTTCTGGCCCTAAAGCTTGGAGTATAATGTGGGTCTAAAACGGACCAGGGTGGCCACGACATCCGTGACAAAGAAGCAGATGTCCCCTGCCAAGGCAAGCCTCAATGGCAAGAATGAAAGACCACTTGGTAAAAAGAATGAAAATGAAAAAGAGGATAGAAGTGCTCAGCGATACAAAATGGGATAAAATGCGCAGGGTGTAAGGCAGCAACATGACACCTAGTACTTATCATGCCAAGAGTAGATGTGACCCACTGTCCACCATTTCTGGTGGAATAAGGTGCCCTGTGTTGTCTTCCATGAAGGTAAAGTTTACTCCTCTGTCCATGTCTGTGTGTGGACTACACATGAGGTGGCTGAAGTCTGCTAAAATAGAAATGTATCTTGAAGGAAAATTTTAGAGCCAACACACCAAATGAAGAAGGATTTATATGGCCACCTTTAGCGGAAGTATTCCGAGCATTAGAAAACAATTGTGAAAAATATAAGGATGGGCCTTGTTAATTGGACTGAGGCTTTTGAACCGGTCAATTAATCCAAGAAGCTGATTTTAACTGAATATAGAGAGAATAAGGGATTTATTGCATTACTCCACTTGCAATGAGTATTCATGGAATGAATTTTTCCACCAACATCTGAGGAGTAAAAATACCTTCTTTGTTTTTCTATCTTTTGAACAGGTTGACAAGGCAGGAAACATTTGAATGCACCTGTATTGTATTTCAGTTTCTGCTTGTGTCAATGAAGC
The DNA here is from genome assembly GCF_949774975.1 of Lagenorhynchus albirostris. Lineage (NCBI taxonomy): Eukaryota > Metazoa > Chordata > Mammalia > Artiodactyla > Delphinidae > Lagenorhynchus > Lagenorhynchus albirostris. The sequence goes on along the minus strand of NC_083104.1, from coordinate 25,123,862 downwards.
CCTGAGCTTAGTGTTCTTCAGTAACTCTGGGGATGGGGGATCCGTTTCCCAGGTGGCTTATCCCAGTGGCTACAAAGGACGCTCGCAGAGGCCTCCATCCCTTTCCACAGTCCCTCCCACCATGGACCTTTCCAAAGGGCTGCTTGTGCATCCTCTACCACAATGGCTGGATTTGGCCAAAGCAAGTTGTTCGAAGACTAAGGCAGGAGCTATAATGCCTTTTATACCTAGCCTCAGACTTACACACTAGCCAAGAAGTGAGCATAGGCAAGCCTTGATTCGATGTGGGGGGCAAATACACAGAGAGAAGAAGAGGAGCTGAGGATTGTTGGGGGCCGTCTTCAAGGCCAGCTACCATTGGCACCAATATACACGGAGAGTGTTTAGAACCCACTGGAAGCAATGGGCCAGAGATGAGACTCTTAGCAGAACTTATCAAAGCCTGGGTTATACGTTGGAAGTTTTATAATCACAAGACCAGCTACAGCCCTGTCTGATGCAGGGATAGACAGTTGGACCTCTAACACGTGTGGCTCTATTTGCGACCTAATTCTCAATTATTTCTAAGCTTGGCACCCTCTGCCCCAGATTTAAATGGAGTATCAGTGAATGGACTGATTCCTTCAGTAAAATATTTACAGGGTGGCTGCTATGTCTCAGACACGGTGCTAGGCCCTGTAGCTCCCCTTATCTAACACTGCCTGTCCCATTGAAGATTTACCTGATTAAGGAATTATAATTTTTTCACAAGAAAAATCACAGGGACTAAAATTAACCAGGAAGTATCAGAGAAGTTATATTAAACTGGGAAATGGTGAGGAGAGGTCCAGAGAAAGAATGAGCAGGAGGGGGTTGGAAGTAGAGGGACAGCATGTGCAAAGGCCATGAGGTGGGCACATGATGGGGTCCTCCGAATCGTGAACTGCCTGGTGGATACTTGGGAAGTTACTGAGAACTCTGATTCATTTGACTCAGGGCTTGATTATTAGGAGAAAAGCCTTCATCACTTAATACCAAATTATTTCTTCTTTCAGTTCTGGTTAAAGACACTCAAGTTGTTTTCCAGACACCCAACGCATCAAGGCAAACTTTTGGGGCACATCTTAGGAGAAGAAAACATCTCTATATGTCACAGCGTAGGAAAAACATCAGAATTAGGACAGAAAATATAACTGGGAATTTTACTGCCAAAAGCTCTGGTTCCTTTCAATGCCTAAAATTAAACTGAGCAGTTCAAGAAATATTGTGACGTGGGGATTGAAATCTCACGACCAGTGACATCAAAGCCATCCTTTTACACAGGCAAATCATTACAAAGGGATACTCTGTATGGATGATCAACTTCATTCCCTTTCTATGCTCTGAAATAACCTCAGATATAAACATCAGAAATAAGCAAAAGCAAAACCATGTAATGGTTCCTTTAAGATAAAACTGGCAGTGTTTAACTAGAAATTACTAACTGTTCCAGAAATGGCATTCTGTGTTCTGCAGTAAGGAGGAGAGCTTTTTTGTGTGTTTTCTTCCCTCCCATTGGGTTACAACAGTGAGTCACCATTACCTGCAAAGCTAGACATGTAGATTCGTCTCTTGTGCCAGAAAGCCAAGATACCAGTTGGCTGGGATTTAAAATGAGAAGGGGAAAAATATTTAATTTACAGATTTAATTAAACATGAAAGCTTCCAGGGAGGAAAACGTGTCCCCCAACCCCCAGTCTCCACTTTTAGAAAATGTCTCCATTGATCTTCATTCCAAAGAGGCTACATACATTAGAGAACTAATTTTTAATTATTTGTGTGAAGCATCAGTTTGCTTCAAATCAGAAAAACTGTGTAATGAAGACTGCTCCAGACAAAACTCTCCGGGTTTTGTCTAACCAAACCAGACCTCTAAAGGGAACTTATTTAAATTTTTATATAAGGGTTGTCTCTTGGGCCCACCTATCTTTGGCCTCCGTGGCCCACTGTAGGTGAGCTAGTGGAAACACAGCTCAGAGGTTTCCTAAGAATATGATGATGACAAAGACTGTACACCAGGCCTGAGCTACCCCCTGAGACAACCCCTCTTCCCAGTCTTTTTCCCCCAAACATGGTCTTGCTAGCCAAGAAACCTGACTCTTATTTGCATAATGCTTCAGGCATGCATAGCAAACAGCAGCTCTCTCTGCCCCTATAGTTTGGACAAGACCCTTCCATCCAAGCTGAAAAGTTAGAATTTCACCTCTTTGTCTTCGTGAAACTAAGCGGTCAGAAAGAGAGCAAGAGGGGAAACTCCTACTACATCTTTCCAAAAATACAGGAAAGAGTGAAAAATGAATGTGAGCACATACTTTTAAAAATCTCTTTCTATGAAGTCAGTAGAGATGTTGATATGTATGTATTTCAAGCCATCCACAGGGTTCTCTGGGCATGGATGGACTGCCTTATAACTTACTCCAAGGTCTCTTTAGTGTCTGCGTATTCAACTCTAATTATGCTTCCAGTCCTGAAGCCCAATTTTCTCAATTTTAATGAAATGTGTCCAAACGTGACTTCCATGACGAAGTGACAAAGGAAGGCTCTGCTATCGGACGTTGGAGGTGGTGGTATGAGATGACAATAAGCTGACAGCTTTATAGCATAAAGCTGAAAGGGGGGAGGGGCTGAACCCCTAATGAAGAGGCACACTGTGTGTGTGTGTGTGTGTGTGTGCGCGCGTGTGTGCGTGTGTGTGTGTGTGTGTGTGTACCAAGCCTCTTTTCTAAGAAAAAGGAAGACGTTTTGAGCACAAGTGGATTTTTCAGGGGCATGTCGTTCAACAGAAAATATTCCCTGAATGAGACTGTTTGTCTAGTAGACCAGAACTGTTTTTAATTCGCTGTTCTGCACTGTGAGTACTCAACAAATGAGCAGCAATATTCCAACAGTGATGCGAGGTGGAGTCCATTTATTAGTCCGGCTTCACTGCATTCAGGGCTATGTCTGGAACATAGATGGTCACAAGAGACAATGGCAGGCTCTTTTAAAGGGATATTTATGTTTGAGTCGGCTTATATACTCCCCTTATACCACCCACAAAAGACTTCTATTCCTATTTTAATTTTCTGTAAAATTTCTCTAATATCTCGGACCTTTAGTACCAGTTTTTTCATCTTCATTTTTACAGAGATTTTTATCATTTCTCAAATTCATTTCCACAGAGAAGACAGTGACACCCAGAAAGGCACTATGCGTTTGTCTATCTGCTCAGCATACATCCCTTCATCACAAAAGAATCGCCCTTTAATTTCAGAAATATTCCTTTTCCAGCTTTTGGTTGGAATGGGGATCACCAATCAGTTTATATGGATGAGCATGTGACCCAGCTGGGCCAATCAGCATGTGCCACCTGTGATTGGCCTGAGAGAGCCACACGTGATCAATTTAAGCCAATGAGAGTCCTTTTTGGAGTTGATACAGAGGCAGCCCTTTGACTCTGGTGATGAAGCTGGGAAGAAGTGAGCTTGGAAGCCGCCATGAAATCTGCCTCTAGCCATGGAAGGAAGCTGATTGAGGAAAAGCAGCCAACACTCAGAGGTAGAACTGAGAGAGGGAAAGAGTAGATTTGGAGTCCCATTCCTGACACTGTTCATTCAGCTCTTTCTTCAGATCTGTGAGATACCCAGGATTCTTCGAGCTAATCACCCTCTCTTATTCCTTTGGTAGTTCAGGCTGGGTTTCTGTCACTTCCTGATTCATGCAGGCTCTGACTGCATTAAGAAGCACCTCGCACAGTGGTCTGCATAGAGTAGGCACCTAATATATGTAGGTAAATAAAAGGGCAACTGTTTTTTTGACAAACGAACTTCATTATTTTTAAATCTTATTTATTTATTTAATACAGCAGGTTCTTATTAGTTATCTGTTTTATACATATTAGGGTATATATATCAATCCCAATCTCCCAATTCATCCCACCACAAACGAACTTTAGAAAACAGAAGAGGGAATTCTAAATTGGATGACTGAATTTTAGTGTTATTATTAGCACTGATAGTGACAATATATCATGTCTACTAATATTTCAGTTCTTCTATGTGACGTGATTAAAAGTACTGACCTAAACTAACACAATTTTGTAAATCAACTATACTTCCATAAAAAAGAGTATAGACTAAGGCAGTCCAATGGAAATACAACTTGAGCCGCATATATAATTTAAAACTTCTAGTAGCCACATTTTAGGAAATAAAAAGAAACAGGTGCTGGAGAGGGCATGGAGAAAAGGGAACCCTCTTACACTGTTGGTGGGAATGTAAATTGATACAGCCACTATGGAGAACAGTATGGAGGTTCCTTAAAAAACTAAAAATAGAACCACCATACAACCCAGAAATCCCACTACTGGGCATATAACCTGAGAAAACCATAATTCCAAAAGTTACATGCACCCCAAAGTTCATTGCAGCACTATTTATAACAGCCAGGACACGGAAGCAACCTAAATGTCCATCAACAGAGGAATGGATAAAGAAGATGTGGTACCTATATACAACGGCATATTATTCAGCCATAAAAAGGACCGAAATTGTGCCATTTGTGGAGACGTGGATGGATCTAGAGACTGTCATACAGAGTGAAGTAAGTCAGAAAGAGAAAAACAAGTATCGTATAATATCGCTTATATGTAGAATCTAGAAAAATGGTACAGATGAACCTGTTTGCAAAGCAGAATAGAGACACAGATGTAGAGAACAAATATATGAACACCAAGGGGGGAAGCGGGGGGTGGGATGAACTGGGAGATTGGGATTGACATATATATACTACTATGTATAAAACAGGTAACTAATGAGAACCTACTGTATAGCACAGGGAACTCTACTCAATGCTCTGTGGTGACCTAAATGGGAAGGAAATCCAAAAAGGAGGGGATGTATGTATACGTATAGCTGATTCACTCTGCTGTACAGCAGAAAGTAACACAACGTTGTAAAGCAACTATACGCCAATAAAAACTTTAAAAAAGGAAACAGGTGAAATTAATCTTAATATTCGATTTTATTTAAGCCAATATATCAAAGACTATCATTTCATCATATAATCAACATAAAAAATTATTAACGATATTTTAATATTCTTTTATTTTTTGTACTCAGTCTTCAAAATCCAGTATGCATTTTACACTTAGAGCACATGACAGTTTGGACAAGCCACAATTCAAGGGCTCAACAGCCACATGTGGCCTGTGGCTACTATACTGACAAGCACACTCATATTCCCTGATTTTAATTCTCATTCCACCACTAACTAGTTCTAGGACCTAGGGAAACCCTTCTGATTTATTTGAACCTCAGTTTCTTCATCTGTAAGATGGAGATGATAAGAATCATCCCTTCAACATAGGGTAAAGATAAAGATATGGAGATGAAGGGGTTGGATGAAGTTCCTGCCCACACTGAACTGGACTCTAGTGGGGAGCATGGACAACTTACTGGTGTAAATATAGGCAAAGGGAACAATGTCAGATAGGGCTAGCAAGCAATTTAACAGGTTATTGAGTTAGCAAGTAACTCTGCAGGGGATGGAGACAAAGGGGCTGCTTAGAGTGGGTTACCAGGGTGGGTCTCTCCGAGAAGGGGACCTGGGACGTGAACAGTGAAATGAAGCCAGGCACATCAACTTCCAAAGTAGGAGGCCAGGATCTGTGTGCCAAAACCCCAGAAACTGTCTTCCAGAAAGAAAACACAGTAATAAATATCATGGTGAAGACTCCTGTATTGTAACCCGCATGCTAGCAGCCGGCACGGCGTTGTTTTCTAAGTTTCATAGTGACTACATGCTGGCAACAGCTGGCTAGTGTCCTTTTCTCAGGCAGCCCCGGCATCTGTTCCACCCACCTCGAAAGAGAATGAAAGAGAGAAAACCAACTCTCCTGCCAGGAGGAGGGGCGGGCCTCAGTGGCATGAAAAAATCAGAGCAAGGTAATTTCAGGCAACTCTGGGTTTTGAAAAGGCAGGTACAGGTGCCAAGCAGTAGCCCCGCCAGATCTTCCCTATCAACATGGGGTTTCAGGATGGTCCTGAGCTTGTGAGCTCCTGCAGAGACTCACTCTCCGGGCGGCGCACCTCTAGCCATCGAAGCTGAAGCCGAAGCCGCCAAGTGCCAAATTATCCTGGCTCAGGGCTGGGCCCGCTGCTGGCTGTCTTGTTTTTATTCCCTTCTGCCTGTTTCTCTTTGAAAGCAAATTGCCTCCCCAGGCTGTTTCTGACACATCTCAGGCAGCTGGCCTGGTAGCCTCTAGAGTGGTTTTGGGTTTGCCAGGCAGGTGAGAAATCTTGAGAAGGTTAGCTGCTCCTCACCTCAGCAAGGCTTCACGCTGAGACCTCGCTCAGTGCCCTATTTACATCAACTCCTTTCATCCTCCTCCAAACAACCCCAAGAGGGAGGTACTACTGCTCCCATTTTGCAGTAGAGGAAACTGAGGCTCAGAAAGGTTAAGTCACTTCCTCAAAGCCACACAGCAATAAAATGGGGACTCCAAACTCTGATTATTGCTCCTGCTGTGCACTGAACGGGAACAGTTTAAGCTGGAGAGAAGGCAAGGACATGGAGTGTCATGTGGCAGTCTATGAGTCTTTTATAGGTAAGAAACTCCAGCAAGGAAAGAACTTGAACTTGACTTGACTCAGACTCTGACTTCACACACCCAGGTCATGTGTATACAGTTTTTCATTTTGTTCCCAAGTCTGCTCCAAAGACAACAGGTAGTGTGTAGGAAAGATGCACTTTACGGACACAGGGAGTGCATCGGCGGGAGCAGAATCCAGAGAAAGGGAAGGAGGAATTCGGGTCAGCACTGCAGAGCCAGATGCTGTATTCATTAATAGATGCCTTTAGGAGAGTTTTTAGAAGCACAGGATTATAGGATTGGGGCCGAAATTCGAATGAGAAACAGAAAGCAAAAACAGATTGCATTATTCATCCTCAAAAGGTCATACTTCCTGCCTGCAGCAGTAACTGAGTTCAAATTTGGTCGCATCATATAGGATCTATATGGACGTCATAGAAGTCTTGAAGCTACCCTTTCTTCCCCACCCCACCCCAGCTTCCCTCGCATTGCTTCCTTGTCAGATTCAGTGTTTTCTTTTTCCTTATCATTCTTGGTTATCTTTGATCTCCCTGCCACATTTGACGATGCTTGTCACTCCCCCTTCTCAATACCGTGTCCTCACTTGCCTTCTGTGACATCATGTAAGAGTGTCTCAGCTCTGTGTTGCTGTGCAACAAATTAGCCCCCAAATGAGTGGCTTAAACCACACACATTTCTCATTCTCATGGTTTCTAAGGGTCAGGAAACCAGGCATAGCTTCACAGGGTCCTCTGTTTTAGATTCTCTCACAGGCTACAGCCAAACTGCTGGTGGGAGCCACAGTGCTCTCAGCTGGGGATGGATCTGCTTCCAAGCTCACTCACTGGTTGTTGCCAGGCTAAAGGTCCTGCGGGTGGTGGAAGACAGGCTTCCGGGCGTCACTGGCTGAGCGCTACAGAGAGCCCTCAGTTCCTCTGCTATAGACAGACTCATATAGGAAGGTACCTCAGAGCAAGCAAAGGGGAGAGCCACAGCAAGACAGTCTTCTGTCACCCAGTCATGGCAGCGACATCCCACTAGTTCTCCTTCATTCTATTTGTTTGAAGGAAGTCACCAGGTCCAGTCCACACTCCAGGGGAGGGAACTGCACAGGGGTGTGAAAACCAGGAAGTGGGGACTGTTTGCGGCCATCTCAGAACACTGCCAACCACAGAAATCACGTGCGCCATCTCTTTTTAGCATCACACCTGATACATCGAGATGCCCACTGAAGGATGGCCATGTTTGACATCACATCCCCCGGCTCTCCTCCCTCTCCCACTGTCCTTGGGTCCACCCCAAGAAGATGGCGCAGTTACTGCGGCATTAGGCATAAAAAAAATTAAGCATCCCTCCAACACCCTACTCCACACACACACTTTTTTCACCCAGGGTAAGCCAGAGTAATCCTTCTAAAACCCAAACCTGATCACGTCACTTCCTGCTCAAAACCTTTCAGTGGGTTCCCAATGTTCCTTTTTTTGGGGCTACGCTGGGTCTTAGTTGCAGCACACGGGCTTCTCTCTAGTTGTGGTGTGCTTTTCTCTAGTTGTGGCACACGGGCTCCAGAGCACGAAGGCTCAGTAGTTAGCTGCCCCGCAGCATGTGGGATCTTAGTTCCCCAAAGAGGGATCGAATCCATGTCACCTGCATTGGAAGGTGGAGTCGTAACCACTGGACTAACAGGGAAGTCGCCCCAGTGTTCTTACCATGTCCTTATCGTGGCTTTGGAGGCCCTGCATGGCAGATCCAGATTTACCCCTCTAAACTCATGTTTCTCCACGTCTCCCCTCTCTCCTTTTATGTTTCAGCCATACTTCCTTTATTTTAGTTCCTTAAACATGCCATCTTCTCTCTCCCCGCTGCGGGCCTTTGCTGAATATACTCCCTCACTTCAAGTCTTTGTACCCCAGGAAAAAGGGGAGTCCTTTCTCTTATCCATTACCTCCGTGAGGGCAGAGATCATGCCTGTACGTTTATAGGCATGCTCGAGTCTGTTATATAAAGTGGCATAGTACAGCGAATACACAGTCGGCTCTCCATGTCCCCTGATGTGAAACCTGCAGACATGGAGTGCCGACTGTATATTCCTTGCAGTTAGAAAACATGGCACATAGTGGGGCTCAATAAATATTTGTGGACTGAACTAAGGAATCATTAGTTAGGACTGCTTCCAGTGCTGGTCTTGCCTTGTACTGGTGTTTGTGACCTTTAGCAAATTACTCTCAGCCTCAGTTTTCACCTGTGTAAGATAATGACACTGATGACTGAAACCCCTCGGAATCAAAAGAATTATGTTTATAAAGCACTTGGCATAGTATCTGGTTCACAGTAACTTTTAAGTTAATGAAATTTACTAGAATGAAAATTTGAAAAGTTCTTGCTTTCCATGCTGGTGTAGAAGACAAGGGATCATTCAGAGTCATTCCCCCAAACACTCTCCCCTAGTCTTACTCTGAAACTCCCCTCCCCAGTGGTGCTTAAGCAGCCGATACTGTGAATTCCACCTCCTCTCTAGTTCCACCCTAGGTGCCAACTGCCCCGACATCCCAGACAGTATGATGGCCAGTGGGGAAATCTGGAAATCATCACAGGTATTTGGCCTCACCAAGCATATGATTTGACTGGTGCTGAGATCAAAACAGTGTCGCCACCACAAACCTGTCATTAGCAAACAGTAGAGTTCCTGTGGGTCTATCATGTCGGGGGAGCCAAAACCACGGTTACTGCCCTCAAGGAGCTTACGATCCAAAACGTTCTCGAGAGAGGACCAAGCAGCTTCGTGCCAATAGTCATTATCATCGGCAAATGTGTGTGCGTGCGTGTGCGTGGACTGCATCAGTGGAGGCTAGGAATGGGCAAGCAGCTCTGGGTTTCCAGCTCATTCTAGTGGGCAAAGCCAGCCTGCCATTAATTCCTAGATGCCCTCCCCTCAATGTGAAAGGGAAGGCAGATTGACATAATGGATGAAAAATGAGGCTGGCAGTCCAAAGGACTGAGTTCAGCTCTCAGCTCTGCTGTGTGTCTTTGGGCAAGACACTGGACCTCTCTGATGATAATTATTAGAACAGCTGATGGTTGCTGCACGTTCACTGTGAGCCAGCAGCTCCATATATATCAGTCACACTTGTCCAGTCATGTATTCAGCCCTGTGTGTGTTTACTCAAAGTGTACTGAGTGCTAGCCTCACACCAGGCACTGTGGATGCAGCCCATAGACAAGACAGTTTGACTTCTTATTTCACTGAACTTAAATACTGGTGGTGGAGACTGAGAGTGGATAATCCATTACACGAGTATTTAATCACTATTAATGATTTATTCACCCATTCAAAAACCACATGTTCAGTCTCACACTGCTGAACCAGTGAATTGTGGTCAGTGGTACAAAGGACAAGTTTCTGGTGCTCTTTGTGAGGACATATCCTGGGAGGGTGAGTGACTGGACTGGTCGGAAAGCTCAGCCCTGACTTCCAAGGAGAAACGGCTTTTGAACCACAAAACTGAAGAATGAGTGAGAGTTAGCAGTATAGTCCCATTTTGCAGATGAAGAAACTGAGGATCAGAGAGGTCACATAACTTGTCCACACACACAACACGTTTGATGTGTTTGATGGACCCTGGATCTAAGCACTAGTTTTTCTAACTCTAAAATGAGTGGTCTATAAGACTAGCATTTTTTTTTACACTGGGATATATATCGAAATTGCCACCGAGGGTTTTCTCCAGAATCTATGTGCTGGGGTTCCACCAAGAGATTCTGATTCAGCTGGTCCAAGCAGAGCAAGGGCGGGTGGGTGTGAGGAGTAACTTTCAAAGAGCTCCCCAAGTGATTTGGACGCACAACTCGAATCATACCACTGTCTAGTATTTCTGCTGCTGTTCGCAGAACTCAGTGACAGCGTGACATCACGGTACAAAACGCGGCTGGGTGTCAGGGCTCGGCCGTATCACTAAGTCCCTGCACGATGTGTGATGACATCAGTACTCCATTCCTCAATGCGCACGAGAGTCACCTGGAAAGCTTTCAAAATCTCTCTTATGCTCCACCTCCAAACAACAGCACCAGAATCTCCGGGGGAAGGACCCAAGCAGAGGTATTTACTAGACGGTTCATTGTGATTTAGTACTAGATGATCTCAAAGGTCCCTTCTGACTTGGAAATCCTCTGCATCTATGAAATCTTCACCCACCACCCCTTCCTGAGGGTTGCGGGGGACATTACGGAGGGTGCACGTAACTGGAGGGAGGCATGGACGATGCCTCGCCAGGACCTGCTGCTCCGCTCTGGCAGTGTCTTTGTGAAAATAGTAACTTTTTTTTTTTTTTCGGACTGATTTATGTGACAGTTGGAAAGCAGCCCCCGGAACAGGCTGTTCCTCCCCTCGGTACTATTAACATAAATATGTGCGCAGGGCCTTCGGCTCCTGCTTCTCTCTGTGTAAACGAGGCTTAAAGGGGCCGTGAAAGCCTGAAGAGAAACCAGAGGAGAGGAAATGTCATTAGAGGCACAAGAATGAAAAGGGGAAAAGGACAGGACGTTGCTAAGAGACAATGTCAAGCTGGGCCATGGGATTAACAGCCGGTATCAAAGCAAGTCCTTCTTAATGGTATGTTTCTCCAGTAGGACCTTTTCCCGATGCTGACGGAGGGTGAGATTATCAAAGCAATTCCATTCCAAATCAGGCGTAAAAGGCCCCTTTCTTTCTTGGGAGGACTAAAATGTTAGGTGAATTAACTGATTTAAATATCTATATCTTCTAGTTTGGGGAAGAGTGTAACTGGGTTCTTTACTGTGGAACTTCTCAGACTCTTCAACCTGCGAATAAGTGCTGAAAACCACTGAGAGGTAGATGTCACTTGCAGCCTACGCAGAAATTATTTACCACTTTTTATTTAGAGGGGATGAGTACTTCTAAGACATGTTTGAGAAGCCCTGGTATAAAAAACAACTATGTCATAGCTAATATTACTGCGCTAAGCATTTTACATGAATTATTTCTGTTAATCTAAGCAACAACACTTTGGGTTAGGTACTTTTGCTGCCTTCTTTGCACAGGGGGAAATGTTAAGGCATTGAGAGTTTAAGTACTTGCCCAAGATGACCCAGCTCCTGGGGAATGGAAGGAATTTGGGCTCTGGAGTTCAGACAATCCGGATTCAAATCCTGGTTCTGCCATCTGCTGGACGGGCATCTTCGGACAAGTTAACTAACCTCTCTGAGCCTCGGCTTCCTTACGTACAAATTGGGGAAAATAAAATGCACCTTGTAGAGTTACTGAGATTGGAGATAACATATATAAAACACAGAGTAAGTGTCCCATAAACGGCTATAGATATCATCAGCATCAACTTCATTATCTTGTATTTAATGTTCAAAAAGGGAGTTTATGTACAATGAGGTATCACCTCACACCGGTCAGAATGGCCATAACCAAAAAGTCTACAAATAACAAATGCTAGAGAGGGTGTGGAGAAAAGGGAACTCTCATACACTGCTTGTGGGAATGTAAATTGGTGCAGCCATTATGGAAAACAGTATGGAGGTCCCTTAAAAAACTAAAAATAGAACTACCATATGACCCAGCGATCCTACTCCTTGGCATATATCTGGACAAAACTCTAATTCAAAAAGATACATGCACCCCATGCTCATAGGGCTTGGCTTGGCTATTCACAAGAGCCAAGACATGAAAACCACCTAAATGTCCATCAACAGATGAATGGATAAAGAAGATGGCGTATTTACACAATGGAATATTACTCAGCCAGAAAAAAGAATGAAATCATGCCATTTGCAGCAACATGGTTGGACCTAGAGATTATCATATTAAGTAAAGTAAGTCAGAAAGAGAAAGACAAATACCATATGATATCACCTATATGTGGAACCTAATATACGACACAAATGAACTTATCCACGAAATAGAAACAGACTCACAGACACAGAGAACAGACTTGTGGTTGCCTAAGGGGAGGGAGAGTGGGGGAGGGAAGGATAGGGAGTTTGGGATTAGCAGATGCAAACTATTACATACAGGATGGATAAACAATAAGGTCCTACTGTAAACAGAGGGAACTATATTCAATATCCTGGGATAAACCATAATGTAAAAGAATATGAAAAAGAATAGATAGATAGGATAACTGAATCACTTTGCTGTACAGCAGAAACTAACACAACACTGTAAGTCAAATATACTTTAATAAAATTTTTAAAAAAGAAAAAAAGAAAGTGATAGTGCTCTAAAAACTAGGGTAGTGGGACTTCCCTGGTGGTCCAGCAGTTGAGGCTCCATGCTCCCAATGTGGGGGGCCCGGGTTCCATCCCTGGTTGGGGAACTAGATCCCACATGCTGCAACTAAGGATCCCGCATACTGCGACTAAAAATAAAAAAGATCCCACATGCCGCAACAAAAAAAGATCCCACGTGCCGCAACGAGGATCCCACATGCCACAACTAAGACCTGGCACGGACAAATAAAATAAATACTAAAAAAAAAACCCAAAAAAACTACGATATGCAGAAAGGATGGGGAGGGGGTTGGAAGTGTGTGGGGAGGGGAGTCCGTGATACGGGTTTGCAATTTGTAATAGGGTGATGAGGACAGGCTTCGGTGATAAAGTTACCTATTAGGAAAGAAGGAAAAGGGTCTAAATTATACCATGTTCATTCTGCCTCCCTAAAATGAATGGATGGATGAAACAGTGAATGCGACCACTACTGATGAAGCACTGCTATGTGTCAGCGGCTGTGCTAAGCATTTATCCACAATGTCTCACTGAATCCTCACACTGACCCTATAAGAAGAAGATCATCTCCATTTTTCAGATGAGGAAATTGAGACTCAGAGAAGGTAAAAACTACTGTCCAAAATGATTCAGTTAATAAGTGATGAGGCTGGCGTTTCAACTCGGGTCCTCCAGCTCCGAAGGCCCCTGCCCTTTTCACAACCAGGATGCTGAAGAGTGTGGGGAGGCTGGGGGCTGTGGCAGGAGAGGAGTAGCACTGAGCCCAGCCCCCGACTTGAGAAAGTCACCCTGCAGCGCTGCCCTCGGGGGCAGGGCTGCTCTGAAGCTGGGTGCTCTCCTGGTGATGCTGGGTGTCACAACTGCAGGTGGGGTGGCTGACCTGCCCCATATGTCACGGTTTTTTCCCACATGGTTTTGAAATCCATTTCTTTGTAGTTGGAGCAGATAGATGTAGAGAAGCAGTTCCCGAAGAGCCTTTTGCAAATGTCAGGAAATGCATGGTTTCTGGAAGCTCCCCAGGAGGGCTGCTCTTTCTTGGAGGAAGAGTGGCACCCTGGGCACTAGAGGCCAGAGGTGAAGCATCTTTTTAGGGTGTGTTAGAGGGAACCATTTATAAACTTAAGAGTCTTGTTCTGGACTTGGCAAGCATGGCTGTCGTCAGTGATGTCCCCCTCACGTCTGACGGCACGCCCTCACTCTGCACTTTCTCTTTCCCATCGAGATGAGAAGCTCGGAGGTTTAAGAGGACGTGGCTTGTGGAACGAAGGTCTCCCAGCCTACAATGTATTCCATCCCCCTCCAGCCTCATGAGGATAGCAATGCAGTCATGTCAAGTTACATCCATTTCAAAATCTGTGACCGAAAGAGGTGGGTCACTTGAGCACCTTTGGTCACTCAGTAACAAACCCACTGAGACAGTGAAATGCTGATGTGTGAGTGCTCTGAAAAGTTAGGGGCGTCACAGAAATACACTTGGGAGATAATGAGGAAGCGGAGAAGAATGCTAGAATCCATTCTTTCGGGGAGACCCAGGTTTCCAGCCTCGGTCCACCCTTTGACCCCAAGCCAACTCAAAAGTATAGATTCTGTCGTTTACATCCACTGTACATACACGTAGTGAATGTGTATATATAACAATGACAACTAGTATTTCTTAACATATTTTTTATGTTTTGAAAGCACTGTTGATGGGTATTGACTTGTTTGACCTCATTCAAGCGACAAAACCACCCAGGGAATGGGATACAGTGATTTAAATCCCTTTTTGTAAATGAGGAAACTGAAGCAACGAAAGTTCAATGACTTGACAAGGTCGGAGCTGGCGAATGATGCCAAGTGTAGCTCAAGCCCAACTGCCCTGAGTCAAACTTTCCTCCTGGACAGGGGAAGGGTGTTTGGTACTAGCTGCGTTGGAAATAAGAACAGTAGGATCACACTCTACCTGTCTCTCTCTTCTTCCTGTGTCTCTGTTTCCTCAGGGTCACTGTTGTCTCTTCTCTTCCCCTTCCTCCCCCTCCTCCCTCCCCTTCCCCTTCTCCTCTTTCCTCTCTCTTTCTGTCTCAACTTGGATTTCAGTTTACTCCAGGGTGAAATGCACAGAAAAGCATCATTACAAGGTGGTCTCACCTGCATTGTGAACCTGTGGCAGAGACCCCAAGAGGGACACTGTAATGAGACTTTCGTAAACTACCCTGGAGTCCTGAGCTGGCTGCGTGCTCCGGTGCCTTCCGAGAGGGAAAACTGTCATTGGGAGCAGCATCAAGGGTGGCACCCCATGACCATGCAGGCTCACGAAGAGGGAGCAATGATCCAGGTCACACAGAGTCAAGGCCAAACACTGAACCCCGAGTTCCTCAGGGCCCTTCCTGGTGACTCCTTTACATTCACCACACTTTGAGGTACTTGCCTGTCCAGTGTCTGTCTCCCCATTTGACTGGGTGATGCAGGGCATAAGGACTGTGTCTGCCCTGTGAGCCACTGTCCCTTTAGTCCATAGTCAGGCACTGGGTAAGTCCTCATAGATATGCGGGGAGTAAGTAAATGAAGGAATAAATGAGGGACTGATGCAACAATAATAGCTTAATATTCTCCCCAGCTACACTTGCATTTTGAAACAAGATTCTAACGAAGGATGCATCTTAATCTCAGAATTCTCACATAGGAGTTCCATACGGAAGGCCCATTCTGGAATGAGTGTGGTGAGGAGGGCATCGTTCCAGCGTTTCTCAAATGGTAACCAGCAGATGCCTTGGCATTAAATCAGCCTCATCCCCAAGACCAAGAGTGGCTGGACCTCAAAGAGCCGTTGAGGAAGCTGAGAACAAAGGCAGCTGGAGTTTGACTTTATCCCACCCAGATGACCCCTCTGTGAGCCTCTGGTTATTCTATCCTGAACGCGAGGTGAACGTGTAGAAGTCTGGGGTCATGGCCTAGGAAGCCAAGTTCTTGTGGGACAATAAAAATCCAAATCAACTGCTGGCCCTGCTGGGTCCATCTGTTATTGGAATTAAGTTCCCCATTTCATTTCATTCAAACTGAAGAAACTTTCTGGCACGGTGTCAGGTTTCAAACAGAAATGTCAGCCAAGGGCTCATGAGGCCAAGGTCTGATCAGAGCAAACTTGAATCAATTTACGCATTAGGTAAAAATTCATAGGCAAGTTAGTGGTCTGGCGAGCCTTTCTGTTAAAAATATTCCTCATTTGCATGTTCTGGACTAAAAACCTGCAAGAAACTGTGTATAAAATCAACATCAGAGGCCAACATGACTTCTACCCGACGTGAGCGTACATCTGTAGATGAATGTGAAGGGCCCACTAGAGTGATTTTCTTCCCCAGTATAAGAGCAGAAAAGAACTTGAACATATTCTCAACTCCAATTTCAACCTTGATCTCTGACCCAATCAAAGCTAACCCTATTAATAATAATAGTAGCCTTTATGGAATATTTAGTATATGCCAGGCTCTATGTTATGTACCTTACATTTACTGATAAATTAATTCTGTTGATGATTCTACAAAGTAAGTTTTATTATTTGCTCTATTTGATAGAAAATGAAACAGAGAAACTGAGGTGCAGAAACATGCTCTAGCTTACAAACCAGCAGAGACTAGGATTAAAAGCTGCACAGTTCACCCCTAGAATCTCTGCCCTTAATGCTGGTCAGGAACTGGTTGGGTAATGAACCCAACATGCAGGAATATAAACTGATGCTCGTTGCACGTTTAGTTGTAATCTCATACCCCATACAGCATTTTTCAGAACTCAGACCCCATTTTGGTGGCAAAGATAGGTCAGCCACATAGTAGAACTTGTAGGTCAGCCACATAGTAGAACTTGTTTTTCTCCTTGCAGTTGCTGGTATAAAGAGAAAGCACTAGGATAATTAACTGGAAAACCCAGTCTCCAAATGCTTTTGTTTTGTATCAATACACTAGACAGGTCAAGATTCTGCTTATCCCCTAGGATGTTGAAGAAATGGTTAAATCACTTCTTTACACCCTTAGCATTTGGGCAGAGATATAACCAGGGATTGTCTGGGATTCCTACAGTCTGAAGACCAGGATAAGGAATAACATGGACAAAGAAGGTGCCCTGCTGGGGGGTTGGCAGGTCTCATCCACCCACTAAATTATTTCCAACTATACACTCGCTCTTTGCAGCAGGCTTCAATCAAACCATAACCTAATCAACAAATATATGGAAAGAAGCCCAACTCCAGTAATAGGGATGGGAACACAAATTAAATGACATTTTTCACATATCATTTTGGGAAAAATGTCAAAGTTTGATAATATCAATCATGGCAATGTTGAGAGGAAGCAGGTAAGCATCTGCTGAGGAAAGTGTAAATTGATGAACGATTGCTGATGACAGTGTGAACTGGACGGGCCATTTTGGAAGTATTCAAAATGTACACAACCTGTGAGCCAGTAAGCCCCTTTTACATACCTGCCACCAAGAAACATTTTTACATATTCATAAGGATGCTCACTGCACCATCATTCATGGTCTCAAAAAATTAGCAATAGATGAAATGTAACAATCCATACCATGGAATGCTATACAGCTCTTAAAAAGGTAGATCTTCTCTATATAATGCCAATAAAAAATGCTTAAGACATACTCTTAATTTTAAAAATCCACAAAGCATGGTATCATCCAATGATATTATCACACACACACACAAAACCAATATATTAAAAAAAAAAAAAGGAAGGGAAAAACACATCAAACTCAAAGACTAGATTACCTCTGGGGAAGCTCCAGGGTTTGAGAGCCGTGGTCATGGGTACCACCCATCATTCATTCATTCAACAGATAATGTCAGGCACCTTCCATGCCAGGCACTGATGCTGCCTTGTGATCAAAAAACAGACAAAAATCCTTGCAACCATGACATCTTCATCCTAGCATTACTGTTTTGTGAGGTGTGTTTATAGAACAAGAATGTATTTATATATTACCTCTGGAAATAAAAATAAGTAAAAACAAAAGCAAATTAAAGAACAGATTTTTATATTAACAAAAATGTCATGACTATTTATTTTGGCTTTTGAGAGTCCTTGCAAACAGTCCCAAACATAAATGCTGTACTGGTGACTGCCATGTGGTTACTGTAATTACTCAAGTAGTCCCCTTTTGATAGCTGGCACAGACAGGGGTGCGGTGACAATGTCTCACAGCACAAAGAATTGCACAAAGTTGGTTCATTCCCCTTCTTATCATTTTTTGAGAGTATCATTAGGCACAAAGTATGAGTCAACCCCAATTTGATGATACATATCTTCACCAAAAGACATGTAGAGAAATGGTCTCAGCAGCACTAGTCATAACAGCCCCAAAATGGAAACTACCTAAATGTTTATCCACAGTTGAAAAGATAAATAATGTACTATACTCACAGAAAAGAATGCTATACAGAAATTAAAAGCAATGCATTAAAACTATACACAATTTGGAAGTTTTAGCCACAGCAATCAGAGAAGAAAAAGAAATAAAAGGAATCCACATCAGGAAAGAAGAAGTAAAGCTGTCACTGTTGGCAGATGACATGATACTATACATAGAGAATCCTAAAGATGCTATCAGAAAACTACTAGAGCTAATCAATGAATTTGGTAAAGCAGCAGGATACAAAATTAATGCACAGAAATCTCTGGCATTCCTATGCACTAATGATGAAAAATCTGAAAGTGAAATCAAGAAAACACTCCCATTTACCACTGCAACAAAAAGAATAAAATATCTAGGAATAAACCTACCTAAGGAGACAAAAGACCTGTATGCAGAAAATTATAAGACACTAATGAAAGAAATTAAAGATGATACAAATAGATGGAGAGATAGACCATGTTCTTGGATTGGAAGAATCAACATTCTGAAAATGATTCTACTATCCAAAGCAATCTACAGATTCAATGCAATCCCTATCAAACTACCACTGGCATTTTTCACAGAACTAGAACAAAAAATTTCACAATTTGTATGGAAACACAAAAGACCCCGAATAGCCAAAGCAATCTTGAGAAAGAAAAACAGAGCTGGAGGAATCAGGCTCCCTGACTTCAGACTATACTACAAAACTATAGTAATCAAGACAGTATGGTACTGGCACAAAAACAGAAATATAGATCAATGCAACAGGATAGAAAGGCCAGAGATAAACCCACGCACATATGGTCACCTTATCTTTGATAAAGGAAGCAGGAATGTACAGTGGAGAAAGGAGAGCCTCTTCAATAAGTGGTGCTGGGAAAACTGGACAGGTACACATAGAAGTATGAGATTAGATCACTCCCTAACACCATACACAAAAATAAGTTCAAAATGGATTAAAGAGCTAAATGTAAGGTCAGAAACTATCAAACTCTTAGAGGAAAACATAGGCAGAACACTCTATGACATAAATCACAGGAAGATCCTTTTTGACCCACCTCCTAGAGAAATGGAAATAAAAACAAAAAGAAACAAATGGGACGTAATGAAACTTCAAAGCTTTTGCACAGCAAAGGAAACCATAAACAAGACCAAAAGACAACTCTCAGAATGGGAGAAAATATTTGCAAATGAAGCAACTGACAAAGGATTAATCTGCAAAATTTATAAGCAGCTCAATAACAAAAAAACAAACAACCCAATCCAAAAATGGGCAGAAGACCTAAATAGACATTTCTCCAAAGAAGATATACAGACTGCCAACAAACACATGAAAGAATGCTCAACATCATTAATCATTAGAGAAATGCAAATCAAAACTACAATGAGATATCATCTCACACCAGTCAGAATGGCCATCATCAAAAAATCTAGAAACAATAAATGCTGCAGATGGTGTGGAGAAGAGGGAACCCTCTTGCACTGTTGGTGGGAATGTAAATTGATACAGCCACTGTGGAGAACAGTATGGAGGTTCCTTAAAAAACTACAAATAGAACTACCATATGACCCAGCAATCCCACTACCGGGCATATACCCTGAGAAAACCATAATTCAAAAAGAGTCATGTACCAAAATGTTCATTGCAGCTCTATTTACAATAGCCCAGAGATGGAAACAACCTAAGTGTCCATCCTCGGATGCATGGATAAAGAAGATGTGGCACATATATACAATGGAATATTACTCAGCCATAAAAAGAAACGAAATTGAGTTATTTGTAATGAGGTAGATAGACCTAGAGTCTGTCATACAGAGTGAAGTAAGTCAGAAAGAGAAAAACAAATACCATAGGCTAACACATATATATGGAATCTAAAAAAATGGTTCTGAAGAACCTAGGGGCAGGACGGGAATAAAGACGCAGATGTAGGGAATGGACTTGAGGACACGGGGAGGGGGAAGGGTAAGCTGGGACGAAGTGAGAGAGTGGTATGGACAGATATACACTACCAAATGTAAAATAGATAGCTAGTGGGAAGCAGCCGCATAGCACAGGGAGATGAGCTCAGTGCTTTGTGACCTCCTACAGGGGTGAGATAGGGAGGGAGGGAGGGAGGGAGACTCCCCATACATATGTATATGTATAGCTGATTCACTTTGTTATACAGCAGAAACTAGCACACCATTGTAAAGCAAGGATACTCCAATAAAGATGTTTAAGAAAAAAACAAAAAGAAACTATACACAAAAAAGTGGACAAATCTCACCAAAACAGTGTTGAATGAAGGAAGCCTGGTACAAGAATAGCACACTACATATTCAATTTATATGACCTTCAATAACAGGCAAAACCAAGACATTATACTAGAAGGCAGGATAGTGGTTACCCTTGGGAGGGAGCAGTGGCTATGTTATATTATGGAGACTTTGGGGAGTACTAGAAATGCTTAGCTTCTTGCTCTGGGTGCTGGTTATATGGGTATCTTAGTTTAGGAAAATCTGTTGATCTTTACAGTTATGATTTGTGACTTTTTTGTAAGTATACTGTATTTCCATCAATAGTTTACTGAAACAAAAGCAAAATTAAAACATAAAGCCCTAAAATCCAATCTGTGTTGTTTGAATCTCATCTTTGGCAATTCACATGTCTTCTCTGGGCTTCCGTTTCAGCATCTATAAAGTGGGATTTGCCAGCTGATCTGTGAGGGCCCTTCCAGCTGTATTGCCTGTGTATTACTTCTTCCATTCCAACAATCAACTTCTGGAACAAGGGGAAAAAGGTAGAAAATGAGCTTTGGGTCATTTGCTCTTCGAATGTGTAGAAGGCTTACAATATCACATGTGTCCAATTTCCAAGGCATGTGTTGTAAACTGAAGACACCATCAATGAGCAAGGGAAATCCTGCCTTCCGGGGAAATGCACGGAGCTGATTCTTTGCCAAAGTGCTCGCGGGATAAGTGTGCATATGTGCAATGCTGCCTGTGCCAAGCCTCTTCGTGGGATGCCAGTTCACAGACCCTGAGACGGGAGAGTCGGCAGCTGCAGAGGTGGGGCCATTCCCGGTAGGAAGGAGGCAGCCACCATGCTTGCCGCCGGCTGACCGCTCTTTCAATAGGCACTTCCTCTCTGAGGGGAGTTGGTTCGTAATTTTCCTCTTACCGCTACTGGAAGTCCTGGAGTGGCCACATCACAGCCTGTACCTATTCACAACAGGAAAGTTTGACATCCGCAGACAATTTTGGCACGAGGGGAGGAAAAGTCCAGTCCTGTGTGTCAGCTTCTATATTAGAACCAGAACAATCATTTCTATAGTGTAGACCATGCTGTCATCTTCAAAGGAGAGGCTGGGCTCCAAGAAGGGAAACTTACCCTAGTGAAATTCAAGCCCGATGTCTGCAAGGCAGGGGCCCCAGAGAAAGCAACACTTTGAGGACCCTGAACAGACACACTGTGGTAACTCTAAATCCAAGGAAAGGTGCTTTGATAATAGAAGACAGGTTCTGGTGAGTGAGCTCCTTGTAGGGTGTTATCCTAACTGTCTAGGACAGCGGGGCCTCATGTGAAGGGGGGGTTCTCACAGGTACGCTGAAGTTAGCAGCTGAAAATAACCACGTACAAAATCTGATAGGACTCTTATGTCCTCTAGATTGGTTTTTCTCAAATAATCAGAGGTAAAGGACCCATTTTGTTGTTTGACTTCATTTTGTTTGGCTATTTATTTCTAATCATTCACTGGTGGATACATTAAAAAAAAACAATAAAAAGGAAGGATTAAAAAAGGAATAAAGAGACAGGCAAAATACAGGTCCCAATATTTGCTTATTAGTTTCAATAGACATTATTCTGTCAAAGTTCCTAAATGCTTCTTCTTGAGCTGGGCGCTGGTCAAATAGATGTGTTTAGTTTAAGAAAATGTGTTGAGTTGTATACAATGTCTGTATAACATTGTGAACCGCTGGCAGTCTGTGGATTTTAGGATCGCTGCTCCCTGGAGGCTTTCTCACTCTCCCAAGAGCACACTTCTTTGGGAATAAATAGAGTTAACACAATGACCCAAAATAGAGGATAGAAGAAGGGAACAGGATATTGTGATAAGGATGGAGACTAAAGAGAATGGAAGAACAGGTAGGAAAGTAGATTTGTCTTAAAAATCAAGATTTTAGTGATGAAGCAATTTTTGGTGATGATGAGAGGAACCTGCTGTTTTCAGAGTAGGACCAAGGGACATCAGTAACTAACCAGAGTAATTATGGAAAAGGAGGCACAGAGATCCCTGCTCATTGTGTTCAGCCAATCCAGATGCTAATCAAGAAGTATGTACCACGTCAGATATTAAAGTTCTCATTCAGGTCAACCTGGGGACACGGGTCAGGTAAAGGGTCGCTTCTCTCCACTCATTTCCTACTCACACACGGCAGATGGAAAAACCGATGTTCACAAAAACAAATTTCCTGTTTCACCAAATACCAACTATAAGAGCTCATGTCAGTATCATCGCCGTTAATGATTCTTGAAAGCAAATTTAGAGTTAGGGACAATTACCATGAAAGACGAAGAGAATAAGCTGTAAAACAATTTATATAAAGTCACAGAAATAATGTTTCACTGAAGCCAGACAACCATTCTTGTATGGTTTTGGTATCTTGGAAAAGAGAGAGGGGTAAGTAGGTAAGACAAAAGACCAAAATTCTACAAGCATTTTCGTTTCCAATCCAAGACAGCTGTTGGGTGATATCACCCATTGTGTGAACAGCCATGCGTGGAGGGAATTAGCAGATGAAAAGGCAGCAAACTCAATATGGGGTATGTAAACGTGCTTTCTCAGTCTCTTTCAATTCTCCTTATAGATCGACACACCTAAAAGTTAAGTTACGTATGTGGATGTTTATATGAAACATAAAGGACACAAGAAAGGGTCTGAGACATGAAAAATGGTGGAGGAAGATAAACATTTCAAGATTCAGATCACGTTGCTGCTGCCCCAATTCAGAGTCTCTAAGGAAATAGCGAGAAGGGCTGCTCAGTGCTCAGCTTCCTCCCAAGGAATAAAGAGGTTGCTTCAAGCAATGGAAGTGCCAAGAAAATGCCAATTTGTGTCACACTAACATCTTTCTTAAGGGGGAACGCAGACTTCAGAAATGTAAACTTTTAGCGCCAGTGAGCACAGCCAGCCTTGAGGGATTGATATTAGGTTTTTCTGAAGGACTGAGGGAAATTTGAGAGGAGATCAAATTAGACACCAGTCATTAGAAAATGTACTGACACCAGAGTTTTAGTTGCAAGAGTAGTGGGGTCAACTTTCCCATGGCACCTGGGGTGAACTCAGAAAAATGGAAGCCCGAAAACTGCGTTTGGAAATGATTTCACTGGAGACAGACAAAGACAGCAACAGCTGGAAGACGAGGGAACAAGGGACAAACTAAAGTGAGATTCTGTAATCGAGAAGACCTGCGGGAACCAGCGGAAAAACTTTCCTGCCTCAGACAAAACAACCTTCAAAGACTACCTTCCTTCTCGTTAGTGGGGTAAAGTTGCCTGAAAAAACCACCGATGTGTTATACATATTTAAAACTCTCCTTTCTGGGTTTATAATTTTCACACGGCAGCTTCCTGCAAACGTAAGTCACGAATGTAAGATGATGCTCCTTTGTGGGGTTGTAAAGACAATCTAAGAACAAGTGATTTCAGAGTCACAAACCACAGCCGGAAAGCGTTTCCATTGCCTAACGCACTTACCCTTGGAGCTTTCATTGTTTCACTCTTACCCAGTTGTGTCATTATTTGACTTACCTCATTGGGGAAATCATTGTTTAAAAACCAAATATAAACGGTGAAATAGTTTTCTACTTATCTTTTCCAGGATAATAGCTTCCCTCCCCCACTTCCCGCCACAGGAGGGTTAGGCCGCCCTGGGTGATGAATTGTTCCAAAGAGTTTGACAGTCCCAGAGAGAGAATGAGAGTAAAAATAACTAGCTGATTACCAATAGGGAGTAAATTGGCCACTTGAGAATTCAGCGGCTAGAAAGACGACCAGAGAGAAAACGAAAATCCTCATCAAGAGACCAGGCTTTCTGATTAGGCCATGTGCTGAAGACTGCTTTCCATGCCTCTCCCTCCCTGCTGTGTGATGATGTACAACTGACTGGACATCTTTGTGTATTTGGGGTAGTCATTTCCAAAAGGGTGTTTGGGAGACTTTGAAGTCCTTAATTATAACCAGGAGGCATTTGGGGGCTGAGCAACTAAAATGGAAGATGCTCTGTCTTGGGCTGTGGAATGTACATTTATAGAAGGAGCCCATGTCTGGTTGGTTTGGTCTGGTTTTTCATTCCATCACCCCATAAGGCAGCCTTCCAAGGTTTTCTGGACTCTGGAAGAAAATAAAAGTGAGAGTGTTCTTGGCCAAGGGAATCCATACTCAAGGCAGATTCAAGGATTTCAATATGTGGATGGACTGGGCTTTCTGTTAACAGTCAACTACTAAAAATAGAAATACTTTGGGAATCTTTTGAAGGGAGTCCATTTTTACTAGTTCTCATTTGAACAAATCCATCAAGTGAGGGAGGGTATATAATGAACCACAGACACGCTAGCCGTCCTCAATAAGCTTAAATTTATCACTGGTGCTAAGTCATGTATGCATGAAGCGATAAAACAGGACCATCAACCATTAGCCCCCAGCTGGGCATAGCCAAATGAGCTGTAGGAATTAAGAAGAGAAAGGGGGGGATTTTAAGTTAGGGAATCAGAATAGGGTTCAGGGAGGAAGGGTGATATTATGCAGGCCTTGAAGGATGAATAGAACTACAGTGAATTTCTGGGTGAGAATCGCTTGAATGAATAACAGTATGGGGTTTTTTTGTTTTGTTTTCTGTTTGTGTTTTTGTTTTTTTACTGATTTGGTACAAAGTGAGTAGAATGGTTTGTCTTGAGAAAAGGGGTCTGGAAATAGGTTTCCCATGTACGCATGGACCTTCCACACTAGGCACTGAATCGGTTTGGTCTTAGGAGCACTGGAGAAACATTAGTGGTTCTGGGTAGAGTTATAACAGTTTTAGAGGTCTGTTACCTTCATTGATTAAAAGAAAAGGCAAAAGAATGTCCTCTGGAGCTTTACCAACTGGTCAGATCAAAAGATAAGACCACCGTTTTGATTCTTCTTCAGTTTTGACACCTGTGATATGGAAGAGACGAATGCCAGTGCCTGACACACAGAATGGCTCAATCAATACCGCTGAATGGATGAACTGGGCTGAAGAATCAGAACACTACCATTTCCAAGAAAAGCTGAGGAAGACCTGAGGTTACCTCAGCCCTCTCAAGAGGCAGTGATGAATGATTTGAAGAGGACCAGGTTAGGAGGTAGTTGAACTTGAGTATTTAACTTGGCTTTCTTGGGTCTCTATTTTCTCACTTAAAAAGACAAAGGTGGGACTTCCCTGGTGGTCCAGTGGTAAAGAATCCGCCTTACAATGCAGGGGACGCGGGTTCCGTCCCTGGTCAGGGAACTAAGATCCCACATGCCTCGGGGCAAATAAGCCCTCGCGCCACAATTACAGAGCCCACATGCCCCGGAGCCTGCGTGCTATCACTAGAGAAGAGAAAACCCGCACACCACAACTAGAGAGAAGTCCGTGCACTGCAATGAACAGATCCCGCATGCCTCAACGAAGATGCCGCATGCCACAACTAAGACCCAACGCAGCCAAAAATAATAAGATATAAAAATAAATAAATAATAAATCTAAAAAAAAAAGACAAAGGTAAGTTTTGTGAATGGGCTCTAACAGCAGAAAGCTTTTTTAAAATATTTTTGGAGAGAGAGATGCCATGTGTGTCTTGACTCGAATGCCTGGAGGAATCCACGATCGAACTCAAGGTTAAGAACCCAGGGATTATGTTCCCTTTAAAGCAGAGGGGACTGTGATGCTAAGAGTCCAAGGATGATCTTCCTCTCTGGAAGGACAATTGGAACATCTGACACCACAGCTCTGCCAATTTTGTCACCTTGGAGGCCTGTGGCTGATTGGTTTGACTGAAATGAAGAAGAAAAGATTTTGTTTCTAACCTTCAACCCAGCCTCAGATTCCTTTAAGGAGTATTATTGATCTGATCAGTCATGCTGGGGTGTAACTGACCATCAAAAAGAGATACATCATTGCAAGGCACCTGCTCCCATCAGAATGTGACATTGGCAATGTGTACCCTCTGACACAGCCCTTTTTTGTAGAATCTTTTCCACTTCTACTTCCTTTCTTTATAATGGCCTCTGTCATAAGGTTATTGGTAAGAATAACTAGTTAATGATGGGGGAAAAGTACTTGGGAAGATGATGTACTTTTGCTCTTAAGGCCACTGTTCAAAACCAATATGTAATAATCTCTTTGTTGAATGGGCATGTTCAGTAGGTGCTCTGATTTGGGCACTTGTCAATAATGATATGATGCTGACTGCCTGAAATATGAGCTGTTAAAGAAAATGTTATCTTTCCCCAGAAGCTATTTTCAGTGTAAAACTACAGCATGGGAAGCTAGTTCTTGCAGTTTATAATGAGGCAGGACTCTTAATAATGATTTTTGGCTTAATGTATTAATGAATAGAGATCTGAGGGGAAAAGGACTTACAATGTAATAAGGAAAGATTAGGCTCTAATCCAAATAAATTGTTTCTAAATTGATTGTAATAAATTCAACTCTGTTTCCTTCTATTTATACCAAAAAGAAATGCACTGTGGTAAGCTGATTCATATCATTGAAAAAAAGAGTGCATAATTTATTTAAATATAATATTAATAAACCGCAAATGCTAACGTACAAGAAGAAAACATACACAGGTAAGGATAGATATTCTTGGTGAGAAAAAATGTTACCTATAAATGTCAGTACATCTATTTTCACTTTTTGAGTAGCAGCTGTCAGATTTAATTGAAGAGCTGAGTAGCTCCATAGAAAAACACCTAAAATTGCAACGTTACGAATAATGGCAATAAAATTTGAGTACCTTTTCTTTCTATTGCTTCACCCTCTCTATTTCTTCTACTTCTCTAAGTAGTGACAATGTTGCTTACCCTTCATTAGGCAACCTAAACTGAGAGGAGGCAATTTCCTCCAAGAAATTTCATTAAGAGCTCCACTTTACTTCGCTCATAGTGTTCTATGAAGAATACTGTCAAATGCGTCAAGATCACTCTGTGCAGTACCTAGCTATTCTAGACTTGTCCGTATCTGTAAAGGGAACCCTCCCGCACTGTTGGTGGCAATATAAGTTGGTGTAGCCACTATGGAAAACAGTATGGAGGTTCCTCAGAAAACTAAAAACAGAATTAACATATGATCCTGCAATCCCACTCCTGGGCGTATATCCAGACAAAACTATAATTCAGAAAGATACATGCACCCCTATGTTCACAGCAGCACTATTCACAATAGCCAAGACGTGGAAACAACCTAAATGTCCATCAACAGATGAGTGGATAAAGAAGATGTGGTACGTATATACAATGGAATACTACTCAGCCATAAAAAAGAATGAAATCATGGCATTTGCAGCAACATGGATGCAACTAGAGATTATCATATTAAGTGAAGTAAGTCAGAAAGAGAAAGACAAATACCATATGATGTCACTTACATGTGGAATCTAAAATATGCCACAAATGAAAGTACGATACAGAAACAGACTCAAAGACACAGAGAACACACTTGTGGTTGCCAAGGGGGAGGGAGGGTGGGGGAGGGAGGAACTGGGAATTTGGGATTAGTAGATGCAAACTATTACATATGAAATGGATAAACAACAAGGCCCTACTGGATAGCACAGGGAACTATATTCAATATCCTGGGATAAACCATAATGGAAAAGAGTATTAAAAAGAATGTATATATGTGTATAGCTGAGTCACTTTGCTGTACAGCAAAAATTAACACAACATTGCAAATCAACTATACTTCAATTAAATAAATAGACTTTTCCATATCTTAAAATCTCTTCAACATGAAAGCAGAAACTTCTACTCCATCTGTAATTTTCTTTCTTCCACTGACAACAACTAAAAAAAAAGTATCCGGTACCACCCAAATCTCTGTCTTCCACTGACTGAGCATGGCAACTTCTTCCCAGTTGCCTGAAAATGGAACCTATGGGTTAACTCTAACTCTGGAGTCCAGCGCAATGCTATAACCTACTGTGGGTTCTAAGTATCATAATGCTTAGCTTAATCTCCCATAGTGTCAGCAATAGGAAGTACCCAATAAAAACTTCTTCAGTAAAACTGAAAAATGGCTCTAACTGGTCACTCTGCATTGGCAAGTTGCGTGGGACTCTATGGTATAACCCCAGTGGGGGTTCCATGGTCTCCCAAGCTACCTAATATTCTCCCATATCATTGCTCATATTCTGAGAAGAGTTGGCTCAATGTGTCTTTACTGTGATATTGATCTGATAATCCAAAAGTGATACTATATGTAATGGAGTTTTTAAACATACTGGCTGGATTCTACCGGGGTAACATTGGGGTCAGATTCTCATCGTAGTGAACACCAAGGGGCACAATGTGGAGACAGTTATAAAGGATATAAATTAAGTTTATTCATGTTGAACTCTCACTGACTTCCTGAGGATGAAAGGATCTGAACTATAGATGGTTTACCCAAGTAAAAAGCATATAAGGGTATTTATTAAATGCCTTTAGCCATTTTAGGTTATGGCATGTTTAAATGCCAACAAGCACTTTAATTTTCTGGGTAGTAGAGGATCACTGGTGTTTTCATGTCAAGACTGTAGTTGTATGTTAGTTCCGTGGTAGATGTTAATTAATCCTGTATTATAGTTATAATTGTTACTGGAAACTGGTAATTCTGTGGTGGCTCTTCTTTGGCATCTGAAACACAGCATGGTATTCTCACTGGACTCTCCAAAATTGCTGCTTTCTACCTGTGGAGGTAAGTTCTCACTGCAGAAATATTACATCTTGAATGTTTTATGATGCCCTCAGAAGGTTGGAGACAGACCAGGGATTCCAAACCAATCTGATGGGCTCCTGAAATACAAGCTAAGCTCTAAGGGATTCTGTGTTCCTCATTCATTCCTAATAATTATACCCCTCCTTGGAGTATGACTCCCTCCATTTCACAGATGAGGAAACCAAGATTGTGGGAAGTTAACCAGTCACATACAAAGATACAGCTAATATCAAGTCAACCCAATTTCACTTCGTTGATTTTAAATCTTGAGAACTTTCTATCAGGGTTCAAAGCAGGCTGCAACCCTGCTGTACAAGTCCACCTTATCTTTAACCACAAGATAAAGACTTAGGGAATATGAGAGAAGAAGGAACAATGTATCTTAATGCTGTAATGTAATGTAGCTGAGTTGGTGAGTGTACAAACACACACACGCACACTACACACACAGACACACACACACGTGAACTTTTAAGTTCTGGCACTGTTACTATGTTTCTCTGACTTTGGGGAAGTCACTGTTCAGTCTTTCATTTCCTGATGTATCAAATTGGGGCGGGTAAAAGAGTGAGAAGATCCGTTCAACTGCATGCATTCTTAGGGCTGATGCGGAAGGATTCTAGTATGTGTGCTTGTACCATAGCATGATCTGTAAGGGCCTGGGAAAATATTGTAGCTTGGGTGTCTCCTTTTCATGATCCTTCCCCTCTTGTCTGCTTCTAAATTTGAGAATTCCCCAAGTTCCACCCCAAACCCTCTGTTCTTCTCTAGCACTGCTTTCTCTTTGGATAGTCTCCCCCATTTCCAGCTCCTGTTTTAAAGGCTATTTTGTCCGCTATTAGTACAGCCACTTCACATTGCTCATGGCTGCTATTTCCATGGTGTATCTTTTACCATCCCTTTGCTTTCAAGCTATTCGTATCTTTGAATCTAAAGTGCCTCCTGTACACAGCATAGTTAGATGATATTACTTTTTTAATCTAATCTGATAATCTTCCTTTCAATTGGACCGTGTGATCATCCACATTTTAGTATCATCCATAACCAATATTACTAATATGGCTGGATTTACATCTGCCACTTTGCTTTCGGTTTTCTCTGTCTCAAATCTCTTTGTTCTTCTGTTCCTCTTCTACTACTTTCATTTGTATTTAATGGATATTTCCTAGGTGGAGCAACAGAGGCCCAGTTCTCTCCGAATGACGCTCCTGCAACATGGGACTTCTGGAGAAAGATGAAAAACGCTGGCAGCCTGCCCCTTCCGTGGTGATTCCAAAGATGTAGCTGGGAGGGAGGTGTCACAGCTCAAATGTCAAAGACTCTCTCTCACCGTTCTTACCGAGATTTACTAAATTTACCTGAATGAATATTGCTCTAATTGCTGTATGCCCTTAGACAATTTTCAGAGAATATATATAATCTTCTTCAGTTAAATGGTTGTCTCACTGGGGAGAACGTTTGCTGTGTTTCTCACTCCATCATTCCAGAAGTTAGTCTCTTATCTAACCTCTTAAATATCGTCTACAAGCTAATGATGCCCATGTGCCTATTTTCAGACCAGCCTTTCATCTGGAAACCAGACTTCCATCTCTAACACACTGTCATCAAGCAGATTTGGTTAGTCTTCCTCAAAAACGTTCTTTATAGGTCTACTTTATTTCGGTAAATAAAACTACCAATGACTTAGTCAAGTAAAAACTTGAATATCAGCCTGATGCCTCCTTCTCATCAACCACTTGTAATCCATCAGCGAATCTCACTGGTTCTTTCTGTCAACTATAACTAGAAACTGCCCATCTCACTCTACTTCCATGCCTACTGCCGGAATCTCCATCACTCCCCCCGGTCCTGGTCTATTAAAATAGCCTTCCAATGGACTCCACTTTCGCTTCTGCTACCCCTCCAATATGTGCCTCCCACAACTCAGAGCGATCAGTTTATACATAATGTTAATACATCTCCCCTGGCACACACTCTTTACCACTGGCTTCAGCTTTGTGTGAGTTGGCTGCATTTTACTGCTTCTTCCAACCTTCGCTGGAGCCCCTCCATTGCCTGGTCTGTTATAGTCACATTGTCCTCTTTCACAGTGTACTCTCCTCTGCCTAGCATTCTCTCTCCTTCTCCCTTTGCATGGCTGCCATTTCTCCTCTTTTTCTAGCTTAAATGAGAAGCTTTCTATGTAGCTTTTCCATTACTATTCTCTGTTGCTTCATCTCATTCATTTCTTTTGCAATCCTTGACACAGTCTGTAATTATTAACTTGTGTAGAGATTTACCATGTGCTGCTCCCACTTGATGGTGAATTCCAGGACAACAGGAACCATAGTTGTTTTGTTCATCACTCTGTAATAAATACCTGCTACTACTACTAAGAGCTCCCTCCTACCAAGCACTGGATACGTGCCAGAAAGTGATTTAAGATACATACAAAAATAAATGTGTATGTGTATCTACCCATATACACATATATGTGCATACACATATATATACTCATATAGATACACACATGTACATAAATTTATCTACATAGACACACATATACATACACACCCATTTAATCCTCATAACAACCCTATGAGATGATTTTATTATGTTCATTTTACAGCTGGTTAAACTAAAGCACAGGGAGGTTAACTGACTTGTCCAAGGTCCCACAGTAAGTGAGCAGTTGAACCCACTGCTCCAGGGTCTAGGCTCTTAGCTGTTTCAGGCTTTTCTCAGAGTACTGCCAGGAAATGTAGGTGTTCAGTTAATATTGTAGGATGAATGAACAAGTAGTGAAAAACAAATGAAGATGTTACCATCTCCTAGAGCAGGGCTGTCCAACAGAGCTTTCTGAGATGATGGAAATTTCTACATCTCTGCTCTCCTATGCAGCAGTCATGAGTCTCATGTGGCTGCTGAGCATGTGAAATACAGCTAGTGCGACTCAGGAACTGAATTTTTATTTTTGTTTAGTTTCAGGTAATTTAAATTTACATAGCCACATGCAGCTGACTACCACACTGGAGAGTTTAGTCCAAGACTTTTATGAGGTGGTATCATTTTTGATGCCTTGAGGTTTCTACAGTCTTGATGAATTTAACTCCAAAGACAGAACACAAAATTCCCTTCTGCATTTCTTTTCTCCCTAGTGCCTCCCGCCCCCAGCTTTGCAAACATCCTTCATCCTCCTACTGTACTTCATTCCAGCCTGTAGAGCGAAGCCTCCACCCTCATGTGGCTCCAGCAAAGCCATTTTTCCGCCCCCCCAACAGAACCCTAAACAGTCCTCCAGAAGTATTTAAATAGTCAACAAACATTCAGAGCCTACTTGGATAGAACACTGGCCCAGGCGCTGGAGAGAGGTGGCGGGAGATTGAGACACAAAGAAAATTAAACAAGGTCCCTGCCTAACAGTGAAGGAGGGAGGACAGACTGATAAACTCACACATCCTAAGGATCTGGTCGGAGGGGTGGAGTGGGGGGTGTGTGGGGGGAGGCTGAGTACCCATCTAGGCTTGTCGCTCCAGGAGCTTGCACTTCACGGAGATTGCTCTAAAATGGCACTGATTCCACTCACACCTGCACCACAAGAGTAAACGGATGGAGACAGGTTTGGTTTCAAAACCAAGCTCGTGATGGATATAAAGAAAGACTTACTGACGTCTAAAAAGAGACGATCGGCCCAGATAAAGAGACCTGTTGTTATATTTCACCCTGATGGCTTGGGCTTGATGGGGGTTGGATTCAGTTCTTGGAACACCAACCCAGCTTTTACAGAAAGAGAAATAATCATAGAAAGAGTAGATAAAGATTAGACTGAGACCAAATATTAAAGAAGAAGAGGAAGAAGAACAAAAGTGGTGCACATTAATCATCCAACTTGTGGGCAATTACTACTCATATTCTACACAATATCCAATAATCGGGGTAGTGAACACGCATTTCTTTCCTCCCACCATTTGCATACTTGGAATCTCACTTACATTGTATGTAGGTTAGGGCAAAAAGATGTTGCTTTCTTTGGATTTTGCTTCTTTTGTGGAATCCATTATAAAGCAATGTGCTTTTGTGTGTCAAAGAGCAGAAAGGCTCCACTTCCTCTTTTCAAAAGGATTTGGGTAGAAGTCAACTACTGTATTTATTCCATGCCACTCTCCTTTTGATAACTAGATGTGTGCTGGTTATAGATGCCACAGGAAAGCAGTGAATTTTCTCTCCACAAAGGGCTTTCTATCTTAGGATGTGTCTCACAGCATCATGCTTCTGAAAGTGCAATTTTTAGTCAGTCCTCTAAAAGTCACTCCATCGAGAGAAAGCACTTAAACATACAGAAACACCCTGATGATGCCAAAGTGCTTCATTTCTCATCCACAGATCCGTTATGAGTGCACAGGTGAAATGATCGTGTCTTTTGTTTTCCCCAGCCTTCCTCTATTTTACTCTTCTCAAAAAAAGTAGACTGTTAAATGCAAAATCAAACGAGATTTCATTGGGATGTCTCCCCAACACTTTTCTTATACATGACATCCCAGATCGGAAAATCAAAATACAAACAGAAAAGAACTAGATCAACTGTTCCCATCTATTCTAGACTGATGGAAATATCACCTAAGAAATTAACCCTCTGTTTGTAAGTTAATTCCACACTTTCTCAAAGTGTGTTCCTGAGAACACGAATTCCATGAACTGTACCACAAAGAAAGTATTTCATGGCGAACTGCCCTAAGCCCATTTGGCCACAAAAAATGGTTGGACTGTTTCCACCTCACATCCCTGCTGCCAAATAAGAAGTCCTAACGCAAGCAAGCCTAGGCCCAAACCCTGCCAAACACACATATGTGTAATAACAAACAAGCACACAAGACGAAAATGCACATTTTTCTTATAAGCTCTGGGAAGTCTCAGTCTGCCCTGAGGTTCTTGCATAAGCTCCTTACATAAAATGTTCACTCTGCCTACGACAGGCTGAGACCGCTGTCCTCTGGTGGCTGGACCATCCACTAAAGGACTGTGTCCAGTGCCAGAGCCCTCCATGAAATGGGGGTGTAGGATCTTGAGGACCAAAAGGATTAGGTGATTGGCTCCCCCGGTCCCTATACTTCATTCATGGAAGGGTGGTAGGGCCATGCCATCATTCTGGCTGGTAACACAGCTGAACACCACTAACTCTAGCAATCAAAAAAGCATTTCTATTTCTCTTTTGCAAATTAACAAATCCTATGGTGTAGATTACAAGAGGCGCATTCAAAAGCTCTAAGTAACTGCCTCTGAGGTTAGATTCTCGCTGAGGGTGCTTCAAATGCTAATTTTTCCTACTGGGCAGGCTGACGGTAGTTTACGCATGCCTGTGTTCACATACAAAACATGACCCTGTTTATGTTAAGTGCTTACCAAAGTGAATCCCCACATTGATCCAATCATGCATGCTTGGCTGAGTTTGGAAATCCCCTTGGGAATTCACAGAACTCCTAAACCTCCTAAACAGGTTCTCCCAAGTCCTACAAAAAGGAAACCTTGGCTACATTTAAAAGATTTCCACGTATTTGGCCTCGGAAATGTCAGGACATATGCATCCGAAGAAAATACTGATTCTGTGTACTAATCTGAGCATCGTTTCCAGACTGGATTCTGAAAAAAGAGCAGATGTTAGATGTCATTCCAAGTCCAGCCAATTCTTTACATGTGAAGAAATGGACATTCTGACTCACAAATCATTCTCCGGTGAGTCTAATGTGCAAGGATCTGCCTCCTAGAGTCTAACATCCTCTGTCTGACATGGTAAAACTGAGTTTTGGGATCAGCAAAATTCACAGGTCATGGCAACCTTTCACTGAGATCAGAGTATAGCATAGAGCAGGGATGTGCTATGATAGGAGATAACATCTATCATTTAATTTACTCCTTTCAATAATATACGAAAGAGATATTATCATCTTCCTTTTACAGAAGAGGACACTGAATCTTTGAAAGGCTAAAGAAGTTTCTAAAATCACTGAGCAATTAAGTGGCAGCATTAGGATTAGAATACAGAGCAGGCCTATTCAAAAGTGTGGATTCAACCATCATGCTGCCCTTATGAGGAGCAGATCCCACACCTGTAGCCAACCTCTTGAGCTCAGCCTCCCCCAAGTTCAGGCTTCAGCAGCACACCAGTTGCGCTCAGCCAGGGCCAGTTTTGTAGATGTGTGATCTGTGCAATTGCACAGGGCCCCATGCTTCGCTTAGTGTTTTGCTCTGCCATCTTGAAATTCTTAATAATTTTTGAACAAGGAGCCCTACGTTGTTTGTTTGTTTTTTTTCCACTGAGCTTCACAAATTACATGACTACTGCTGTGCATAGCACATAAGCTATAACTGACACAAGCTTTAAAAAGTTCAGTTAATTTTAGAAGGTAATTTTGGGATATACTGTCTAGTCCTAGGTTATAAAAAAAATATTTTGCCTTATTTGAACTCTAGTGGAAACAGATAAGCCAATTATTAGTCAGTTAATTTCCCTGGGAAGAGTTTTCAAAACTCATGAGCAACAGGGCAGGAATTTCCCATCCTCTAACATGTGACCCAGTTCTATATGATTAACTCCAACACACTGACCAATTAAATGATCGTAAGGTCACAAATCATTGGTCACAGTATTTGTATGGTTAGGAATGCTCCGAATGTGTCACACTCTTTCACACTGTGGCAGAAACTATTGGTTAGATAACACAGAGCCATTTCTATCTCCTTTGTGAACCTTGCTCTAAAGAGGCTGGAGAAAACCTGGAGACTTGCTTCTTTCCCATCCTCCTCTGCAGTTAAGTGTCATCATGTGACTCAATTCTGGCTAAGCGATGGAAAGGGAATTTTTCTGGCAGGCTCCTGGAGAAAGTTTTTCCTTTTGTTAACAGAAGGAGAGTTCCATTACAGGAAAAGAGCTTTTTCACTACCACGCCTTCATCCACTTCCTACCTTGGTTTTGTGTGGTGCTACAGCAGCCAACTTGTGACAATGAAGTAAAATCATGAATATGAAATACCAAAAACTAAGATGGTACAGTAGACAGAGGGGACACTGGCGATATCATGGGACAAGTGAACCAATGCTGCTGAACTCTTAATTAACTCACTGTTTGTTTAAATTTCTGTTATCTTTTTTTTTTTCCCAAACAAAAATTCTTAACTAAGCACACAATTCTTCAAATCTGACCCCTTTAACTAAAGGACAAGACTTCCATTACCTTCTGGGGAACACCCAGTTCACTGGCTGTCATGGTAGCTCAGACCAAGTCCCCAGAGCACCTTGGCCTTCCCTCTAGTTCTTCAAAACTCAACACATTTCCCTGTACTTATCTGTATACCTATCACCAAACTATGCACATTCTTGTGGCACTGCCTGCATCTTACCACGCATTCCAATGTCTACCACAGAGCCTGGCCCTTGCAACCCAC
Source organism: Lagenorhynchus albirostris (assembly GCF_949774975.1). Taxonomy (NCBI): domain Eukaryota; kingdom Metazoa; phylum Chordata; class Mammalia; order Artiodactyla; family Delphinidae; genus Lagenorhynchus; species Lagenorhynchus albirostris. The sequence goes on along the minus strand of NC_083104.1, from coordinate 25,087,257 downwards.
CTAGGGAAATTTATTGAATTGATAATGAGCATCCTGTCACTTTATTCAGTGACAAAATCTCCTTCTTCAAAAATTTTGTTCTTTTGCAACTGAATTTAAAAGTGAAATACCTACTACTTAATGTTTTGATAGGTGATGGCCTTAAGAAATTTAAAAAGGAAAAGACTATTGAATACTAACTGAGGAATACTAAGTATAAAATTGATTGGGTTCTAGTAGGGCACCGTGGTCTTGGCAGTGACTGACAGGATCTGCTGTGGCGTGGCGTGGCGTGGCATGGTGTGGCGTGGTGTGGAGAGGCACAGAGGTCAAAGGCAAAGGCTGTGGAGACAAACTACCTGGACTCAACTTCAACTCTGTCACTTACTTACTAGAAGCCCTTAAGCAAATGTCTTCCCTCTGACTCTTGGTTTCCTTATTCTAAACTGAAGTGGTACCTAACTCAGGAAGGTTACATGAGAATTAAATGAATAAGAGAAGGAAAACATGAAGCCCTTAACACGAGGCATGGCTCTTAGTAAGTACGCAATAGGTTTTAGCTACTGTTTTTCATCTCAGGTGCTACCTGGGAGTCATTTCTCAAAAATCTTCTGAGCATTGCACTCCTCTAGCAGCTAGCACTTAAAAGTCATATAATACATATTTAAAGAAAAAATGTTAAATGGCAAGTAGCACACCTATTAGAATGGCCCAAATCTGGAACACTAAAAACACCAAACGCTGGCGAGCATGTGGAACAGGAACTCGCATGCACTGCTGCGAACGAAGAGAGGTGAAGCCGCTTTGGAAGGCAGTTTGGTGTTTTCTTACAAAACTAAACCTACCCTTACCACCAGGCAAACCAGCAGTCATGTTCCTTGGTATTTACCCAGAGGAGTTGAAAACTTATGGCCACAGAAAATCCTACACATGGATGTTTACAGCAGTTTTATGCATAACTGCCAAAACTTCGAAGCAACCAAGATATCCTTAAGTAGGTGAACAGGGATAAATAAACTGTGAAATAACAAGACAATGGAAATGATTTAGTGCTAAAAGGAAATGAGCTATCAAGCCATGAAGAGACATGGAGGAGCCTTAAAGGCATATCACTAAGTGAAAGAAGCCAACCTGAGAAGGCTACATACTGTGTGGTCCCTACTCTATGACATTCTAGAAAAGGCAAAGCAAACAAAAATTTTCATCGTTGCTGGGGTAGTAAGGAGCAGGGGAGGGATGAGTAGGCAGAGGATTTCTAGGGCAATGAAAATACTCTGGACAACACCATAATGATGGACACTTGTCATTATATATTTGTCCAAACCCATGGAACGCATAACACCAAGATTGAGCCCTAAGGTAAACTATGGACTCTGGGTGACTGTGATGTGTCAATGCAGGTTCATCAGTTACAACAAATGTAACCTCTGGCTGGGGATATTGACAATGGGTTGGGGGGTGGAGCTTATGCGTGTATGGGGCAAGGAGCATATAGGAAATTTCTGTACTTTCCTCTTAATTTTGGGATTAACCCAAAACTGTTCTAAAAATAAAGTCTTAGGGCTTCCCTGGTGGTGCAGTGGTTGAGAGTCCGCCTGTCGATGCAGGGGACACAGGTTCGTGCCCTGGTCCAGGAAGACCCCACATGCCACGGAGCGGCTGGGCCCGTGAGCCATGGCTGCTGAGCCTGCGCATCTGGAGCCTGTGCTCCGCAACGGGACAGGCCACAAGAGTGAGAGGCCCGCGTACAGCAAAAACAAAATAAAAATAAAATAAAATAAAAATAAAGTCTTAAAAACAAACAAACAAGAAACCCAGTCATGGATAATTTCTGAGTAGCCAAACTGATCATCACATAGACCTATATAGGATGTCAGAGAGCTTGGGGCCCAGGGTCCAATGGCCTGAAGTTCCCTCACTGTCCAGCTATGTTACCAAGGGCAAGTCAGTTAACCTCGAGTTCCTCAGTTTCCTTTTGTATAAAATGGGAATAATAAACACCCTGTTGGGTATTTGGGGGAGTGAATGGGTTCTGCCCAGTGTCTGACACTTAGCAGTCAATAAATGCTAATTCTTTGTAATAAACCTTATAGGAGGCTCTGATGCGTTGTACTGAATGAAAACATACATTTGATATTAATGTCCCTTTTTGCTGTCTGAGGTTCTCTCTAAACCTCGTGACATGTCAATCTTAGAGCTCTTCCACTGTGTACGGAACTGTGAACCTTACTGTGCTAAGTACACAACACACAACATTGTCACCTCTTGTTTAATTAAGCAAACTGCTCCCTGCAAGGGTAGCAGTCTTCAAGTGCAAATTCCTATCTATTCAGCTCTCTAAAAGCAAACTGCAAATCAGAGCCAAGCACATCACTCCTGGAGTCCTTGCTCTGGTGAACTAAGATGGACCAGGGCCCATTCTACAGTTTACCAGAGACGCTGCATATGGTGGCAAAATTGCGTCTACATGTTTCCCAGGAAATTTCAGAAGAAGTTCTTCCTGGCCGCCTGCAGCTAAAGGCACTATCCTTCTTCCTGAAGGCAGAAAAGTAAAGGGGCAGGGAGGCAAATGAACAGAATACATGAGCGAGAGACAGATCTCCTGTGGGTAGATGACGATGGTGGGCATGAGAATTTTATTCTAGGAAAACTGGGCAGAAAGAAGTGACAGCAAACACATTCCTGACACACAAGCAAAGGATGTAAGGCATTTATTGCATTTCTCTGTCCAGAATTCATGCCTTCCTTTTTTGACAGCTATACCTCAGTTTCCTTTGAAGAGTCTTCTAGTCCTTACAGTTTAAGGGACTGGTAGGTTTTGGGAGGGAAAAATGACTCAGGTCCAGCCAAAGAGAATTTTCAGAGCTTTTGCTGAAACCCCTGGCAGGATCCAAGCCCAGGGACGCTGAGGTCACCCAAAGGGGCAGCCTGCTTGAGAATAAAAGCCACACAGAGGAGCCAGAGTGAGGAGGTAAGAGATGTGGGCTTGCTGGGTCACTGGTCGAGAATCTGTATCTAGCCAGCCATGAATCCCCTGGACTTTTCAGTTACAAGAGCCAGGGAACTCCCTTTTTGCCTATGCAAGTTTCAGTTAGTTTCTGTCACTTGCAACTGAAAGAAGTCTGACTCATTACTGAGGTAAAAGGTGAAGTCACACCTGCTGACAATACGCCGCACTCCTTCCTCTACCACCAAGTATCTTTGACGTGATCTCTATATCGCTCTGTGGTGGCCATATTTTCCCAACCACTTCCTCACAAATCAGCATATCTGCTCAGACAAGTAGAATTATACTCATGGAACAACAGAGCAGAATGTTTGAAAATGAGTTACTCTGAAAACCAGGGACATGCGGAGAAAACACACCTGAGAGTAAGAATCACACAGTCTCGTTCCCCTGGTGAACTTTGGAGGCGTGCATTTCAAACTCACATTCCATCATTTAGTAATCAGGCTAAAAATATGTTTCCTACGCTCTCTGGGTGAAGACTGAAACACACTGCTGAAAGCCATTGCACCACAGATCTGCAGCAAACTCTGAGCTGGTTAGTCAACATGTGGACCCTGTGGAGAGAATCCCAGTGGGGATTTCAGCCTACACACCCCTCCTGCCATCGCATTCGTTAGCAGTGACCCAGCTCAGTAACCTGTCTCCTCAGTATCTCAGTAACCACTTTGCTATGCAAGGGTAACACACCTTATGCTGCAGAAAGTTTCTTCTTAGAATCTGTGCAAACTCAAATTTCTTCACTCCAGACCTATGGTTTATGCATTACATGTGACCCATTTCTAACTGTTACAGATTGGCAGCTGGCAAGGGGTTCCTAACGCTGTGACTTCCAGTGTGACTGATGAAGCATTATTTTGCTTCTGAAATCCAGAGCGCTATGGCTGGATTTAGCCCTTACTATGTACCAGGCACCATAGTAAACATTTTATATACATTGACCAATTAAATATTTATACAACTCCATGACATAGGGTCCAGTGATATCTCCAATTTACCGATGAGGAAACTGAGGGTCAGAAAAGTTGAGCAAAATTCCCAAGATCACATAGTTAATAAATTATGGAACTGGGGCCATCCCCTCTCCTCCCCACAATCCATGTTCTTGAATGCCTTCTACATTTAGACTCTTATTGAGAACTTTGGTATTTTATCTGGGAACATCCAGTGTTCATTTTTATAACTTGAAAATATTTAATAAGAGAATGTGAAGATAACTGATTAGGCACAAGTGCAGCAGGTATATACAACAGTAAGAGTAACTCATTATAGCATCTTCCCTAGGCCAGACACTAGGCTTGGGGAATATAGCAGAGGATGAGAGAGAGACAGCCTCATGAAGCAGCACAGAAAAGCAATGACCAAGAAAGGTCCATGGTTTTCTAGGAAAAGTGAGGGTCGGAATCAGATACTTCTGTTCTGGTGTCTGCACTGCTCTGCTACCCACTGGCTATAGGCACCTGGCAGGACTGTTTGCCCTTTGGGAGCTCAGTTTCCTAATCAGTAACAGAGTAAGGCTAGGCGAGATGATCTCCAAAGCCTCTTCCAGCCCTGGCATTACGTGGAGCCTCGGGCTCTTCTTCTGGGTCCCTGAAGAGAAAGGTAAGTAGACAGATACATGCTAAAGCACAGTTCTCAAATTTAGCGAACATCAGAAAAACCTGGGGAACCTGTTAAAACAAGACTCCCAGACCCACCACCAGAGGGTTCCTTCCAGAGGCCCTAGGATGGGGCCCCAAGACCTGCGTTTTTAATAAGTCTCCCAGGGGATTTTCATATATGAACTGTGATTTGGAACTCTGGTACTCAAAGCATCGGCACTACTTGGGAGCTTATCCCAAGTGGATCTTGGATCCTACCCAGGATGTACTAAGTCAGAACCTGCATTTTTACCAAGGTCTCTGTGTCATGCTCCTGTAAAGGACCAACCTGGTTAATCTTGACACTGTGCTCAATCTCGATACCAAAGAAACCCCAGCAGTCCCTTACCTATTTGTTATTAAATTTCCCTTGGGGTGGATGTTTTTAACCAGGACAGATCTATAATTACTCCTCCTAAAAGCATCATCTGGAAGAGTGTTTTTCAAGGTAAGTCTGGCAAAGCCCTAGGCTTCAGTCCTCCAGGGCCACCGTGGGGTAGGGACTGTGTGAGGCAACCTGGACTGAGCTGGCCTCCAGGCTACAAACCTTACTTCAAACAGAGCTGCCCCACTTCGACCAGCTTTACAAACTGGGATTATAGTTTGCTTTTCTTTGAAAAGAGGGATTCACTGCTTCAGGATTTTTAACTCACGCTCCACAGTGCCCCTCAATCCTATCAGTACCTTCCCCATGCTCTCCATGAGATGGGCTTAGGGAATGAACCTGGTTCTATTCTCCTATATGCTTCCCTTGGGGGCTGAGACGTGACCTTCAAAATGTCAAAAATAGCGCTCCTATTCCCAGGAGGACTGTTAAGTTACTTTCTTATCCTACTTTAATATACAATGACCATGAAAGACATTAATGTGGAAAATTCTGAATTTGGCTCACATGCCAGCCCTAGTTTGTCTTCTAACAAAAGCTCCATGTATCTCTTCTTATAATCCAAAACGTTCCCACCAGTCAATGGGAATTTGATCTTTAAGGTAAACATGAGCAGTCCAGATCCTTCTTTAAACCAAGTATTTTGGGGACATCTTTAGAGATTAGCATTGCTTGATGGCTCTAGAGTTAGAGTCTCAGGACTCACTTAATAAAAAAGTCACAAGAGGCCCAGCAAAAGATAACTTCAGTTTTATTAACACCTAATAAGTGGTTCTCAATCGGGATGCACATAATAACCACCTGGGGAGCTCTGAAAAATCTTGATGCCTAGGTCACATACCAATAAATCAGAATTTCTGGGATTGGGTCTCAGCCTTTAGTGGGACCCCAGATGACTCTAACGTGCAGCTGAATTTGAGATCCACCGAACAGTAAACTAGATATGGGAGCCCTGGAGATGGACTCCTATAAGACATATGCTCACTTGCCCTCGTCCTCCCTCTCTTGGTCCCTCTCTCCTGCATCTAGAAGATCATTCATTCACTTAGCAGTTTTTTATTGGAAATCCACTATGTACTCATTTGGAACTGGAAATTAGAAATTCAAAAATCCTATCCTTGTGGAGCTAACAGTTCTACAAACAAAATTAAGTTTTAAAAAAATTTCAGGTATGACTAGGTGCTACAAAGAAGATAAAATAGGCTGTTAGCATAGCGTGTAGACATAGCCTCTCTGAGGTGACATTTGGGTTCTGGGTTGACATCTGAATTTGGATGGGGACAGAACTATAGGACAACTATAGGATAGGGACAGAACTATAGGACAATATAAGAAGACAATATAAGAGACAATCTGTCCTCTTAAATACGAGGAACAATGAGTGTAAACCCCCCCATAGGAGGGAATGAGCTTGGTAAATGGAAAGGACAGATAAAAAAAAAAAGTCAGGGAGGCTAGAGCAAAGTGAATGAATGAAATTGAAAGGAAATGATCAGCGTGGGCCAAGAATGAGATGGTGTTGGTCTTTATAGGCCATAAAAAAAGGAAGAGTGGAAGACAGAGTTTGATACATAACTTTAGCAGTGGGAAAATACCTATACAAAAGACTATACCAAACACATGAATAATGGTCTGTATGCTAACATAAGGCTTTTGCATTTTATTTTAGTTTATGGCAAGCGGGGGTGGGGGAGCAGAATTGATACCTTTCCTTGGAGACAGATACTAGAATTGCCTGGGAGAAGGGTTCCCTCAAGCGGACGACACACATTTGTCCCTCTTCACCGTAAGTGCAACTCTCTTTCACTCCCCCAGGGGTGTGGCCCCTACCCTTAGCAAGCGACTACTACAAGCAAGAGTAGGCTGTATCCCGTGGTTCAGAGACCAGCAACACGCACTCTCAGCATTTTCAGTTCTATACCTTTAGTCTAGTTCATTCATCCTAAACTTCAGACACCTGTACTCTCTCAATAGCTCTATCAGGATGTCCCACAGCACCTCAAACACATCATGACCAACCCTGAACTCGTCTTTATTCATAAACACACTGGTATCTCCTCCTATAATCTCTCTGTGGGTTGATATCAACAGATGGTCATTGAGGCTGGATCATCTAATGGTTTCTTCACTCACAGGTCTGCTGTCTGGGCTGGAATGGTCAGAAAAGCTGGGTGGGAGCTAAGTCAGTTCTGCCTATTCTCTTGTGGCTAACGTAGGCTTCCTCACGGTATGGTGGTCTTTGCGTTGTTGGACTTATATGGCCACTGGCTTCTCCCTGAATGAGCATTCCAAGAGGCAGGAAGGAGAAGCTGCCAGTCTATTAAGGCCTGGCCCTGAAAACAGTCACAGCATCACTTCTTCCATATCCGCCTGCTCAAAGCGGTTTCTGAGCTCATGCAGATTCAAGGGCAGGAGTCACAGACTCACCTCTCAATGGGAAGAATACTGATAAATTTGTGCCCGTGTTTTATCCACCACAAAATACAAAGCATATATATATGCACACGTGCACACACACATAGTATATATAGTGTCTGGTACATGTTAACTTATAATCTTTCAAATAGAATCTACTGTAATAGTAACTAAATGCTATCCTTGTTACCTTATAGTGATGTCCTCCAATCTTTTCATAAACTTACTGGACCAGGAAATGTTGGGAGCAAACAGGGAAAAGTGACCAATATAAGCACTGAAAAGACCCATGAACTTCCCTGTCAGAGGCGTGAGTCACCCTCCATCTGTTGGGCACTGTAGGATTGCAGGAAGTTGCTGTCATAATCCTTCCAATGCAAGCAAGCACTGTGAGGTTCCACAGAAGAGGAAATGCAGGGGGTTCTGTGTGCTTTTGTGTAACGGTGGCACCATCAACAAGGAACAGGATATGCCAGTGTGACAGTGAGTCACTAAGTGAAACCATGGCTGCACAGCTTGCGATGCCTGCCAGAGCTGTGACCAGTAAAACTATCCCAGTGTCCCATTCCCTCCAGGGAAGGATCAAAGAAGTTTCATCTCAGGACATACACGAGGAGAGGAAAGAACATGGTGCCTCAACTTTTCATATAAGGGTATTGTTGGATTCTTTTTTTTTTTTTTTTGGATTCTTTTTAAGGGCAAGCATAGACCCACAATTTTTCTTGAAATATATTATGAGGAAAAAGTGAAAATGAGCCAACCTAAGAAAGCAATATATTAGATTTCAAGATAATTCATTATGACCAAGTTGGGTTTATCCCAAGCATGTAAAGCTACAGACATTAGAAAATCTAACTGATGTAATTCACCCATGAATATATTATGGTAGGTGGTCTCTAAAGATGGCCTCTTGGCATCAGGCCCTTGTGTAGTCCCTATGGTACTGAATTTGGGCTGGCCTGTGACTTACTTTAAACAACTGAACATGGCAGAAGTGATGCTGTGCAAACTTCAGGAATATGCCTTAAGAAGGCCTGGCAGCTCCTGCTTTACACTTTGGGCCACCATGTAATACGTAAGCCACCCAGCTGGAGACACCTTGTAAAGGTCACATGTAGAGGCCACAGAGAGAGAAAGAGGCCCTGAGACTATGTGGGGAAAGACAGGACCAGCCTTCCCAGCATCCCAGCTGCACTGGGACTTTTAGCCACCTCCAAGGAAGTGCCAGACATGTAATGAGCCACCTGGGACACTTCAACGTCCAAGCTGAGCTTCCAGATGAATCTAGAACCAGATACCATCTCACTGCAACCACATGAGACTACCCGGACAAGAACACCAGAAGAACCACCTTGCTGAACCCTCTCAACCCACAGATTGTAAGGGATAATAAATGGTAGTCTTTTAATCCACTCAATACTGGTATAGTTTCTTATAAAACAATAGATAAAAAAGAAAATTCACAAGATCATCTCAAAGAATGCAGAAATGCAGAAAAAGCATTTGGAAACAATTCTATATTTATTCATAATAAAAAAAGAAAGCCTTATAGCCTTAGAGCAAACCAGCAATAGAAGGGCCCCAACTTCCTTAATCTGATAATGGAAATTAAAAAAAAAACAAAAACAAAAAAACTGGCAGTCATCATACTTGAAGGTGTATTCTCACTTTGAGATAAAAAAAAAAAAAAGACAGACTTGCCCACTGTTACCACTTCTAATCAGAATTACACTGAAGGTTTCAGTCAGCGCAGTGAGGCAAGGAAAATAAAAAGCATAAGAATTAGAAAGGAAGCAACAAATTTGTCACTTAAAGATGATATGACTTTATACACATAAAACCCCAAAGAAACTACAGATGCATTATTTACAGACTTATAATGAGAGAATTAAACATGTTTTCTAGATATAATATCAATATGAAAAAATCAAATAAAACTTTTTAAAATAGCATTCATAATAGCATCAACAATATGTAAGAATAAATCTAAAAATGTGTTAAGACTTCCACTGAATAAATTATAAAATGTTATTAACGGGCATTTAAAAAGACCTAAATAAACGGTCATAGATTGAAAGCCTCAATATTGTAAAAATATAAATTCTCCTCCAGTATAATCCCAACTAAATGCCCAATTTTTTAACAATATGACAAACGGAGTGTCAAATGTGTATGGGACAGAAAAGGATGAATAAGGTGAATAAGAACCAAGAAGAACAACAATGTGGGAGGTGTGCCCCACCAAGGATCAAGAATTACTATGATGTAAGAATTAACTGTGGATCAGTGATAGGCAAACAGACCAGTGGGACGGAATAGTGAGCCCAGAAACAGACCCAGGCATGTAATATGGGCATTTGTTGTATGACCGAGGTATCATGGTGGTTTGGCAGGGAAAGGATAGATTTCAATAAATACTGCCAGGACAATTGGGTATCCATATGGTTTTTTTGTTTGTTTGTTTTGTTTTGTTTTTGCGGTACGCGGGCCTCTCACTGTTGTGGCCTCTCCCATTGAGGAGCACAGGCTCCGGACGCGCAGGCTCAGCGGACATGGCTCACGGGCCCAGCCGCTCTGCGGCATGTGGGATCTTCCCGGACCGGGGCACGAACCCGTGTCCCCTGCATCGGCAGGCGGACTCTCAACCACTGCGCCACCAGGAAAGCCCTAGTTTCAGTTTTGAGCAATGAAGATGGATTACTTTTTAGGGAAATAAAAAGGAGACTATATTCTATTGGAAAATAACACAACAACAACAATGACGACAACAAAAGACTAGAGCTCTCAGAAAGGGAATAAGAAACCTGGTATTAGGTGAGAGGTATATTTAGAAAATACCTGGTATCCTACCAGCCCCTAGTCATCCATTTGAATATAACTTTTCCCTGCCAGTTACCTTTTTCCTACCTGGTTACTGTTTTTCCCAGAGCCCCAGCTCTGATAGCAAAATCAACAGCTAGCTGTATGCTTTGGAAGCAAGTAGGCCATGGGGGGAGGGGTGGGGGAGGTGATCCCCTAGGACAGTCTGCTCCTAATTGAAAGGAAGTGAAAACCTCCAAATGTCTCAGGGAGGGCTGATAGATCGTCCTTCAGCTCTTGTCCACCTGGCCTGCTGCCTCGTACGGAAACCAAGAACACAGGAATGAGGGGAGTCATTCGGATAATATAGCACCAGGTCCACATAAAATGTGTGAGGTGGGCTGGGCAGTGAAACAAAGGGCACCAGTTACAGTGTTCACATTTGACTTCACGCTGGGTAAGTAGCTACCTGAAGACACCAAACAGTGGGTGAGCATAGAGGACTCCACATTCAACACACAAATATTCCCGGTAGCCAGGGTGGGTTCATCCTGTGCATCCCTGTCAGCTCATCACAATGAAATGTCCCAAGTGGTACAGTTTCCCCATGAGACTGATCCCCTCAGCCCCTTGGGCTATGACCTCCCATCTGGGCCAGTGCTTCATAAATTTACAGAAGGAGTCACAGAGTATTTTATGGCAGGTAAAGATAGTCAAAAACCATGAAGCGGACAAAGGCTGACCATGATCCATTATGGATATGTGGGGCATGCAACTACTATAATTTTTATTATACATGTCTATGGGTGTCATGACATATAAAAGATGGTGAAGTACTGGAGTTACTATAGGTCATCCTTGCATTAAATAAAATCTGAGAAAAAGAAGAGCTTCCGGGGTTCGGGGAGGGGAGTGCAGATGGGCTTACGGGTTGTGGTACTATTTTTCAATGGAATTGAGTTACTGTTAACAGGTGTGCTGTACAATAGGGGTGAAATGAATTTGGGGAAACTTAAATTTAGTAAGAACATACATGGTTTCAGGAATTCCTAGGGTCTTTAATCGATGAAAATGCATTGTGACTCTGCTGTGCATTTCTCCCTAGTACGCAAGTAGAAGTAAGACGGCGTTACTGTGCAAAACCTTTGTGACCACAGAAGAGCATGTAAGGAATACACTCTGGAAATTTCTTTAGTAAAGGAACCCTTCTCTTGCTGTTTGATCCACTCAGGAGGGACAGTAATGCTCTACTTTTGCACAGACTTCACCCAGTGTGTGGTAGAGAAGGGACCTGTCTCTACACGATGTTTCAATACTTTCCTATCTGACGATATGGCTGTCCCCACACAGGCTTTTCCTTGTATTGATGGCTAGTGATCACCCTAATAAAGCTCAAACTACACTACTAACAAGCATCAGAGGTCTTCATCGACCAGACTAAGTCCAGAGCCTTTGCAAAATGACCTCCCAGAACTCGGAGGTCATCCATTGCTGGAACTGTTAATACTTTGCCAGAGTGTATACTTGGTCTTTGCTTTCAGTGTATTTTCTTTCCCGGAAGAGAAAACAAATGGGCTCAAAAGAAATAAACAGAGGAGTGTGTAGAAATACCTTCAAAATGGCAGCTTTGTGACTTTGCCCAAAAAAAGGGAAGAATGAAGGCATAATTTATCTATGTACACTGACATGCTTGCCACACACAACTGTCACTGTTTATGACACTCTTGATTTTCTTTGAAAACAACAGAATATAAATATTCAGTCAGAAGGACTGTCCTATAAATGGAGTCAAGTTGTAATAAGGACTAAATTAAGAACATGGCTAAGAATTATATACCCTTCTCACTTCACTTTTTCTAAGCTTCCGGGTACACCCCTGCCCTTTTTTTTTTCTTTTTTTTTTTTTTGGTAGTAACAGAAACTCTAGCCATAGGAGCAAAATTCAAACGAAGTCAGCAAGCCAAAAGAAACAGAACTTAGCATTTATTCTTTCTTTCTGCTTCCACTTGGAAGGTGTCTTTTCCCCCTAAGAAACACATTTAAAAGGATATAAAAGTGGCTTTCTATTTTTGACCAGAAGTAGAAAATGAAAGACATTAGAGAAAAAAATATTAGCTTTTCCAGACTTGAAATAATGTGTGCTTTTTCCCAGTTTTCCAACTTTTGGAACCAAGTCTGGTAAAATGCTTAATTCATTCCGCTGGTGAATCACCTTTCCTTTGTGGGAATATTAATGCCAAGCTAAAATTTCTCCATATGAGGAAGGAAAAAAATTTAAATGTGGCAAAGCTGGGAGTAGATTGGAAAATAAAAACATTCTGCCTCTACCTCATTAATTCTCCCTTCATCGTTCGGAGGTCCTGTGGGCTGTAGCAGTGCATCATTGAAGTGGTACCTTCAGGTGCTTCACTGAGACATAATTAAAATCGATGCTGTCATCTTGTGTCTCCTTGTGCAATTTGTCTGACTCCTTGAAAACGGCAAAACAGAGCTCTTTGTTATGATTTTGTTCAAAAAACTGTCCAAGATTTCCTTGAGGTGCTCTGGAAAACTGTTCGGCCAACTGGAAGAGAACTTAAGGGTCACCAAGTTCCCTAAAGGGGTTTCCTTAGCAATATATCCATGTGGTCCATTTGAATGGACCTGCTATTACAGGCAAGACTGTATCCAAGATATTCCATTTCAGAGTTGAACAGCACTAATGAACTTTTAAAATCTCCCGTATATTTATTTATTCCCTCAGAAGGTCTGTTATCAGACTCATACTATGAACTTCCCATTGGAAAGAAGGCTATGATAGGCAACAAGATCCCACCCCATAGTGGAGCTCACAGTCTAGCAGGAAGGCAAACATCTAGCTAGTAATTAACAATACCACGTGAATACCACATCTAGAGGAAGTCACCAATGCTGTGGGTTTAACCTAGGGGTCTGGAAGGCCACCCTCCCTGAGGAAGCAAATTCAAGAAACCTCCTAAAGGACGCTGAGTGAAGATGGGACTGAGGCGGGTGCCAAGCTGAGGGAGAAATATGAGCTGTAGATCTTCAGAAATGAGAGAGCTATGCACTTGTTTCCTTTCTTTCCTGTTTCGGTGCAAGATGCACCTTTAGTTTTACATAGGCTAAGCCCACTCGTTCCTCATAGAAGACTAGTAATAAGACTCTGTTTTCTACTATTTTCTTTTCCTCTGTGCTTCTTTAAAATAGGATGATTTAAAAATAAGCTCTACTGTTTGCCAAACTTCACTTCATGCCAAGCCCACTGACTTCCCACAAAACCTTTTATTTTATCCAGTTATTTTGAGGGCGACTGGGGTCCACAAGGTTACCCAGCCAGGCTATGGCTAAGCTGGATTCAAAACCAGATCCGAGACTTTCAAGTTCAAGATTTTCACCACTTTACTGAGGTTTCTTCACATTCAGGTCTACAAAAAACTTCATCGAAACGCTGTGGGTGGTGTGGAGGGTGCATATTTGTTAAAAAGACAGATTCCCAGGGCTCGACCAGCTGTTTTGAGTCTGAATCTCCAAGGATGTGGTCTGGGAATTTGTATTTTGACAAATTCCCCAGGTGCTTGCCTTGCCTTTGAGAAGCACTGAACTTCATCCCAGTTCCATGCGTTTGTGAGAGAGAGGGGGGTGTTGGGGAGAGAGAAGGGAGAGGGAGGAAAAAATGGGGAGAGAGCAGGAAAGGGAAAGAGAGGAGATAGGCAGACAGCCACTGATGTAGTTTACTGTACTCTTCTTGCCCACGTTCTTGGAATGCTCTTCTGGTTATCTGAGGAAACACTGCAATGCAGAATGGTCATGATTTTCAAATGGCAACAAATTTAGCCTCGTGTACTGGCAAGATGTCTAAGCAGGGCTCAAGGAGCTGCTGATTCAGGCTTCAGCCAAGCTGTGAAAAGTGAGGCTTTTTCAGAGGAAGTGAGATAAGACAAAAACTTACAAAAACAAACATCCTGAGGTCGGTGTTCAAAAGGCCACTGGCAAAACCTATAGTCTAACGCGCGAAGTGAGCTAAACAAACACATTACTGGTCCATCCAGGAAACGTGAAGCAGATGCCTGGAAGCGGGATTGTGTTTTCAACCTGGGTAGAAATATCCTGGGGAGTGATGATACCGAATCAGACACAAAGTTCCGATAAAAACAACAAGGTGGGGTGGGGCGGGGATTCTCAACAAGCAGTGTATCCAGGATGGACTGGAGGGTCTCCAGAGCAAGTTCAGGGTAGGAGGGAGACCGGTGCTCCAGTCTTTTTTTTTTTTTTTAGTTAGTTAGTTTTGGCTGTGTTGGGTCTTCGTTGTGGTGTGCGGGCTTCTCACTGCGGTGGCTTCTCTTGTTGCGGAGCACGGGCTCTAGACAGGTGGGCTTCAGTAGCTGTGGTGCACAGGCTCAGTAGTTGTGGCGCACAGGCTTAGTTGCTCCGTGGCATGTGGGATCTTCCCAGAACAGGGCTCGAACCCGTGTCCCCTGCATGGGTAGGTGTATTCTTCACCACTGCACCACCAGGGAGGCCCTCCAGTCTTAGTTAAAGATGTATGTCCTACTTTCCTCCTCATCATGGGATGACCTCAGGGCTACTAGTCAACGAAGGAGTGGTGATGAAGGCCCAGCGGCCAGGGACAAAGCTTTAGAGGTTTTGATAATGAAAAGATTATGGTGTCGCCTCCCACCTCCTATTATGTACTTTAAAATAAAAACAATACCAATTCAAAATATGAACAAAGGTAGTTCACCAGCATTTCCAGTTTTCCTCTGAGACCAATTCAACGCTTTTTTGAAAATGCAAAATATCACTGTCCAGCTTAAAAAAAAAAAAAAAGGTTCTGTGTACTTCGCTGGTGCACTGTACAGAAGTTTAGTCTGATGAGAGGGAGTCCACAAAATGCTTATCAAACTCTGCGACACAGACGAAATACTGATTCAATGTTAGTTATTATTATTTACAATAATAGCAACCTACGTTCCCGATTACATTTACTGCAGCTTCCTTCCCGTTAAAGGAATGCTAGGGCTTTCCTTTCTGTGGACTCACTTTTACTAGTATTTTACTATGGGGCATTGTTGGAACTTGGCTCTGCAGATATGAGGAAGTTGACCCTTGCTTCCCTCTCCTCAGACTCAGTCCAAATCTCTGACCTGGCTTCCCACTGAGCCTTTTCTTTCCTATACTTTCCCTGTCCCATTATGACATTTAATTAGTTATCATTTTTTGCTTGCGTTTAATTAAAGAAACACTGTTTGCACTAATCTTGGAATCATTCACTGAATGCCATCTAACTCCTGACATTTATTTAGGAAACATCATTTTGCAGAGTTTTTACAGCATGAATATTTGATGACCAGAGTAATTCCAGACCCTCTCCAATCACAGGCTTATTCCTCTTCTTCTATATGATAATACCAGTCAGGGAAACCTAAAAATTCATTATGACTCTATCACACTGAAATTTCAACTGCATTTTGCATTTACATAATCAGTAATAACTGGGAAAATTATAGTACATTTTAAGGTAACCACACATTTTTTTTGTTATACCTTGAAAAATTGCATGTATTTGCTCAACAGAAAATTTTCTTTGGGAAGTGATTTATTTTACTACCAGCAATTTTAAATATTGCATTTGTCATGGTAATGTCTAATTATTATTACAAGTAACTTCTTCCAGATATAGATCTGGCTATGGGCAAGATATACTCTATGGAAAGGGAAAAAAAAGCAATAACAAAAACTCTTAGCCACTATTTCCTTTGTTAAAAAGTTGCATTCAGGTCATTTAGTTCTGCTCATGACATCAAGGATGCCTATTTTTATGAAAAGCTGGTTTTAGAGAAGGAAAATTGGCCTTTCCTTATGATGCCTAATGATTCATGGTTGTTAGAGAACTCTTTCATAGAACAAAGCAGGTTGGATTTGTTGGGGGAATTTGCATTCCACAGCATCTCTAAGGATCTCTATAGGGGTCAGGGATTTAAGTCCTGGAAATTGTGTTTGGGCTCCAAGTTTTCGGTTCCATTTATTGCAGTCTCTGAGGGCAATTGTACAAACTGGTAAGAGGCAACACTGTGAACTGATGCAAGATACCACTGCCAGCAAAAAGACCCAGGGGCCACCAAGGGTCTCAGCTCTCAGGAATAAGGCAGAGATGCTCACTAAGAATGGAAAAAAACACGGGCAACAGAGAAAGGGAGCCATAATGCGGGACCAAAATGGGTGCAGAATGGTTTAGCTTTTAAAAATTACATTAGGAATTTGGAATTAATAGATACACATTACTATATATAAAACAGATAATCAACAAGGAACTACTGTTGATTGATTCCTATGGTACAGGAAACTATATAACCTACAATAGAAAAGAATCTGAAAAAATACTATATTTATATATATATATATACATATATATATATATAGTATACATATATACTATATATACATAAAGTCTCCTACATACGAACCTTCAAGTTGCGAACTTTGAAGGATGCGAATGTGCGTTTGCATGTCCAATCCCGTCAGTTAGTTCAAGTGTCTGGTGTACATTACCACGTGTGTGCATCCTCTACAAATGGCTGTGCTTTTGTGTACTTTACTGTACAGTACTGTATAGAGTACAGTATCTTTATTTCAAGCCCAGGATGTCTGGAAGCAAACATAAAAGCAGCAGTGATGTATCTGGTACTACTGTACTTTTCCAGGTACTGTACTGTAAGATTAAAAATGTTTTCTGTATTTTTTGCTTGTTTTTTATGTATTATTTGTGTGAACAGTATTATAAACCTATTACAGTACAGTACTATATAGCCGATTGTGTCAGTTGGGTACCTAGGCTAACTTTGTTGGACTTATGAACAAATTGGACTTAATGCAGTCTCGAAATGGAACTCGTTCATATGTAGGTTACTCACTTGTATATATAGAACTGAATCACTTTGCTGTACACCTGAAACTAATACAACATTGTAAATCAACTACATTTCAATAAAAAGTTATTTGCTTTGAGAAAATTACATATTCTCTAAGTCCGCCTGGGGATAGCCAAGGTTTTCTTAGCCTCAGAAGCATCTCATTGATCTGTGAGAGGATTTTTTCCTATACGCACTTGCTCATCTCACCCAAGTTCCTGATTCTTTCATTTATCTCTACCTAAGTGCTAGTTATTGGTAATCCTGGGGCAGATAGTGTTTTATCAAATTTATTCTGAGCACTTACTATATCAAGAGTGATAAATACCCTATTTTCTGAGTTCTACAAAGTCCATCCATCAAGTTAATATTGGGGTATAGGGAGAATACTGTACTGATACCATAAGGTATATCCCCAGTTCATAAACTTTATGAAAGAGAGTTTATCTTAGAAGAGAGTTTATCTTAGAAGGGGGTGCTTCTGGAACATTTAAGAACACAGTTATAATAAGAATATGGCTTTAAATTAGACTGACTTAGGTTTGAATCCTGGCTCTGCCATTGCTGAGTGAACTTGAACAACTTATTTAAACTCCCTATGCTTCAGATTCTCATCTTTAAATCGTGACGATGGGCATTATTTCACAATTTTTTTGAGAGGCTGAACATGATGTTAGCAAAGCATCAATACAATTGCCATCATTATCATTCTTCTAAGGTTTGAGCTAGAGATTCAAAATGTGATGGTTGTCAACATATAGGGACTAGGTGAGGGAGTAAGCATAATGATTAAGAATTTGGAACTTGATATGTGAGTTTCAATCTCAGCTTTGCAACTTCCTAGTTGTGTGACCTTGGTCTTACTCACCCTCTCTCAGGGCCTCAATTTTTCTCATTAGTAAATAGGGATAACAAAAGCACTGATCTCCAAGAGTTAATGGAAGGATTAAATTAATGACTATACATAAAATGACCAGCCCAGTGCTTGGTACACTGTAAATATTCAATAAATATTAGCAATTCTTCTTGTTATTATTATACTATGCTTATTTTAAAATTTTTTCTACTGCAGTAAAATATACATAACATAAAATTTACCATTTTAACCATTTTTAAGTGTACAGTTCAGTGGCATTAAGTGCATTTATATTGTTGTGTAACCATCACCACCATCCATCTCCAGAAACTTCTCATTTATCCCAAACTGAAACTCTGTACCTACTAAGCAATCACTCTCCATTCCCCCTTTTTCCAGCCCCTGGAAACCACTCTCCTTCTACCTGTCTCTATGAATATGACGACTCTAGGTATCTCACATAAGTGGAATCATATAGTATTTGTCCTTTTGGGTCTGGCTTATTTCACTTAGGGTAATGTGTTCAAGGTTCATCCATGTTGTAGCATGTGTCAGAATTTCTTTCCTTTTTAGGGCTGAATAATATTCCATTGTATGTATGTGCATTGCTTAATATTCCATTATATGTATATGCATTGGTCATTCGTTCATGTGTTGATGGATATTTGGGTTGCTTCCTTTTGGCTATTGCGAATAATGTGAACATTGGTGTGTACAATACTTAACAAAACACAACCTCAGGGAACACGAGAGAGAAAACCCTAGGGAGCCCCAATATTTAAAGGGCAGGCAAAGGAAGACTTACTCCCTTAAGAAAGTTAGAGTCTTTGAATGATTTTAAGTAGAGGCAGGGTGCGGTCTCATTCGTGGTGTGTTGGCAAAATATGTCAGGAGTCTGACTTTGGACAGTGGCACTGAACACAGTATTTCAATAGTGAACATGAACGCACACCAGAGAAGTCTCACCAACACGGATCGTACAAGCAAGAACAGCCTAATCAGAACTTCACAGCACCTTCGAGAAGGATCTGCTATCCTCGGGTACTTGGAATGTGCTTGGCACTGTGCTAAGTCCACTACATCGCATTTTTAATCCTCTATGCTGCCCCCAAAGAGTACCATCTCCATCCAGCAGATGAGGAAACCAAGCATCATTGTGTAATGGCTTGTCATTTCAGAGACCTAGCTAGCGGTCAAGCCAGCAAAACCATAAAAACCTAGCTAGCGGTCAAGCCAGCAAAACTTTCTCCAAAACCATAAATCAAGAACCTTAGAAACCCACAGACATCTTTGGTAGACAATCAAATACTGAAATAAAAACAATTTTACAGGTAGAAGTGGGCCTAGCACAGCTTAAAAAAAATAAGTCTGCTTTTGATAAAGGCTATCCACAATGAGGGGAACATCTCAAGGCCAGTCAAAAATCTCCACTGGAGTTTGAAAATTCACAGCTCTTGAGCCTCGATGCACAGTCATTTGAAACCAGATGTCATGCCCTCCTTTCTTTTCAGATAATCCGTGAGCATAAGCACAGAAAAATCAGAAACTCATTACCCTGGCTATTCTCTGCCTTTTCCATTCAACTCCATGTCAAGGAAACAGAAAAGAGACCAGGGGCTAGTGCATCCCCTCCTAACCTTGCCAGAGAAGCTCACTACCATGGCAACCACACGCACATGCAGACATCTGCAGAACCCCAGAAGTTCAAGTGTTTTGCACATGACTAAAATCACAGATATAGGCGCTTTGTATACTCACAATCTCTGGCAAATGACAAAGTTTAAAGCAGGAGCCACGGCCTTCCAGCTTCCCTAATTGTTATTTCCCCTGAGAATGCTTAATGGAATTCATGCAATGTAATCAAACTTATACAAACACTTCACATTCATGTCAGCTTTGACCCAGGTCCAAATGAGTACAGCCAATGACAAGGGAACAGATAAATAAATACATCTCACTTGTGCTGCACTTGAACTATTGTAATCGCCTACTATCTCAACCCCCTGCTTCCACTCTACTCCTTTTTCAACCCATCTCCTCCGCCAAATTGAGTGTGAACGCTGCAGCTGGAGTGATAGTTCTAAAATGGAAATCAGACCACGTCACCTCCCCGTTTAAAACTCTCCAGTGCCATTTCATTGTCTGGGACTATCTGGCCTCTGCTTGAGTCACCTTCCCTCTGTCCCAGTTTGCTCTCGCCATAGCCTCCAGTCAGCCCAAGCTCTTCCTAGGAGTAGACCTCAGTCCAAGAAACTTCACCCCAGTCTCACTGTGCACATGCCCCTATTCAGGCGGAGGTTCTTCAGACGCCTCTCCCCCGAGGACTTTATCTACAAAGATCTCTCCCTCCATTCTGCATCAGAGCACTCTGACCGCTTTCTTCATAGCAACTGTCTCAGTTGCTTGTTTATAAACTTGTTTATAAATAGTCATGTTCACTTATTTCCTTATCTCCTCCTTCAAAGACTGTAAGATGTAAGAGATTGTGTCTATCTCACTCTCTGCTGTAGAGCAAGTTTCTAACTGTGCCGGACATGGAGTTAGCACAATAGACGTTGCTTAAATGAACAAATATCTATCATTATACAAAGAGGATGACAGCTGTGAAGGGACACATTTGCCCCGGAGACCAAATTTAAGCCTTCTGCCCAATGATTACATATACCCATCTAGCCCTCTTCGTCTTTTCCGTTCTGTTGTCTTGCCCTTTGACCAAGTTTGGGATTTACAGGAACTCACTGTTTCCCAATGCGGTAAAGGCCGAGGAAGCCCCGAAACAGTCTATTGCTTACTTTTCATCCCAAGATTTTTGACCCCTGTATACTTTGAGACATCTAACCTTGATTCATTTATACTTGATGAAAACAATTTTATCTAATTGTCCTCATTTTTTTTTAAATCAAAACCTTCTTTCACTGATCCAGGAAGTCATATTTCGTCAAGACTAGATGAACTTGAACCCGGAGAGGTTTGAATTCTACTGCAACCTCAAAAACCGCAAAAATGGAAGAAATTCAGAAAGTCAGATAGGTCCTTGTGCCTCGTCGATAGGGCCTAATCTTGGGAAGATTTGTGTGTTACCAGTTTCACCCCCACTGAGCTTTCTTGGTACAGACACGTGATGCAATGCGGGGACTCCAATGTGAGAAGGCAGTTTTCACAGCAACCCCTTTTAGCCTCTTCAGTTTCTAATGTAACCTCTGAAGACAGCTGGACCAAATTCCATCTTGCCTCAGACCCACACAGCCCTCCTCTGCATTGTGTTCAGTTTGAGGACAAAGGAAGTTCAGGAAGGAGCACGGAGCAAGATGTGATTTGGCCAAGCGATTACAGCTGCTTTGCTAGCAGCCACCCAGATCTGCAGATTTTATTGGTGTTTTTTTTTTTTTAAACCTTTAAATGACTTAGGGATCTGTACACTTTGACACTTTTTTTCCCCAAAGCTGAGATAGAAGGCTTAACCCTAATGGGTGTTGTTCTACCATTAAAACGAACCCTGGATATTCACGAAGAAAACTTCCTCATGACCTGGTTAATTCCCAGATATACAAAAACCACCAGCCCTTAATTTCCCTCAATGAGGTCCAGCAAAAT
This sequence comes from Lagenorhynchus albirostris, assembly GCF_949774975.1. Classification (NCBI taxonomy): domain Eukaryota; kingdom Metazoa; phylum Chordata; class Mammalia; order Artiodactyla; family Delphinidae; genus Lagenorhynchus; species Lagenorhynchus albirostris. Next base: position 25,065,674 of record NC_083104.1, on the reverse strand, counting down.
TTAATTCAATGACGGATGTGACATTTTCCAACTATGAATAAGAGTTGTTTATGCAGGCAACAGAGTGTAAGAGAAAAGAGATCCAACCTTAAGCTTGGAGTCTGATAATCTTGGGCTTATGTCTTCGCTCTTTCACCTGTAAATGACATCACCTTGACCTCAGATTTCTCATCTGAAAAGCAGAGCTAAGTAATAGAAACTTATACATCAGAGGATTACTTTGAGATTCAAATAAGTTAATGCAGATAAGATGCTTAGCAAAGGGCCTGGCATATATTATATACTCAATATGTAAAAGCCAGTATCATTATTGCTTTTTTTTCTTCTTTCAGAATGAGAAATAGGTAATAGCAGATCTGTCTGAGGTGGAATCTGGGCATTTGATTGGGATCCTTCAGTAGTGAAACACATGGGTATGAGTGAGCCACGGCACGTACAATTCAAAGTTCTGCTACAGCAAAATGGTGATTCAGGGCATGAATCTCAGGGACTGCTTTCAAAGAGAGAAACTCCAAGTATCAAGTGTCTATTATTTTTTATATTTACTGGAATTTGAGATACGAAGCGAGTTAAAATTCAACTACATATGAAAATATTTTTCATCCAAAAATGAAGTTTACCTTAAAATCCCACATTGAAAAGATATGTGAAGGAGATATTCCCATGTACTACTAGTGGAAACAGAACTTGGTATAATCATTTCGGAAAAGGGTACAAAAATATTTACTGAATTTTTTGAAAGCTTATGCATCTTGAGACCTAGCAATTTCACTTCCCTGCATTTAACATTAGAGAAACACCTACCTGAAGAGATATTCAGAATAGTGAGAAATTGGAAACTACCAAAAGGTTTTTCACTTTTAAGTAAGAGATGCTAATTCTATAAGAAATAACTCTAAATATCTCAAGAGATTAACAATTGATGCAGGGTTCACAGGCAGCTCAGGTGGTGATTTCAGGACCCAGCCTTATTTCAGCTGTGGCTCTGCCATCCTCTAGGACCTTGGCATCTTCTGCTAAATCCTTTGCATCTAGCTGGCACATGAGATATGATAAAAGGCATGGAAGACTTCATACCATTTTAACAGATTGGGACTGTAAGTATCATACATCACGTAGTTTCCACAATCCAGTGGACAGGACTTGGTAACCTACCTATTCCTAATCACTATGTGGTCTAGATACAGGCTCAGGAAGAAAGGGAACCAGGGCTTTGATGAACAACTACTCAGTTTCTGTCACAAATACTACAAGAATACTGAAAGAATAGGGCAGATCTATGTTAACTGGTAAATGAGCCTTCCAAGACATACTATTGAGTGAAAAAGTAAGCAAGAGGCATGTCATAGGATGGGTTCCCTGAGAAGCAGACTATGAGTTTACTGTTTACTGTTCAGGATATTTATTAAGGAATATTCTTGCTTATCAACATCTGAGGAAGCAGGACTGGGCAGAGGGAGAGCTATAACACAGACCCAACAGCAGCCTCAGTCACCCCATGCAGAGCTCTCAAACTTGAAGGGTCATTCTGAGTTGTTCCAAGTTGGGCCAACGTAGCAAGACATTTATAGCCTTGCAGTGAACTTGCATAAAAACTTGTACATTGGAACTAGATCAGTTATTGGATGTTGGCTGACTCTGGAGGGGGTGAGGCTGAGATGCCTCTGTGCCATTGAGGCAATCTGTGAAGGGCCTGACAGCTAAAACTGTCTGCTGAGAGCATTCCTTACTGAGGCAATGAGTCCTTCATTAAAGAGGGAGTTGGGCAATGCATCACAGTGTCTACCACATAGCTAAACAATATATCATTACTGTAAAACAAAACAAAGCCATGCTATGTTCTTTGGCTAAATTTCTATGTTAAATACAAAGAAAAAAACTGAGTAGATAAAAAACTGGACACTTTATAATAAATAGACGTCAAGATTGTAGTGTTCCTTTTCAGAAAAGGAGGCAGGTCTAAGATGGAGGTTAAAGGTCAAAAAAAAAAGGAAATTCAATCATATCATTATAATGTTTAATATTTTAAAACAAAGAAAATGAATTGATTTTTAATCATGTAATAGAAATTGAATCAAATTGTACTTAAGATGTGCTTGTACAAGTATATCTGATAAGGAAATCAATCAAAACAATAGTCTACAAAGAGCAGGACCTTCCTTTTCAAAAGCATCACATTAAAATAGCTCTATTTTTACTCAAGGGTTGATCAGCTTTCCTTCTCTCTTCTTCCTCCCACAGCTCTTTGGCCATTTCATTGCTTACTAATATCTCCATTGAAGGGTGACTGGGACTAGGGGCCCTGGGTGTGGGGAGGAGAGGAAGGAAACTACAAGCAGCAATTTCCATTCCTTGCTAGCAATGCTGGTAAAGAAGTTTAGTGGGGGAAATGCTGAAAATCAGGTATTTGGATTATCTGAGTCTGTCGACCATCTGTATTACACAGACTCATGAGACTTGGTCATAATAGCATTTGCAGTGATGGTGACTGAAACAAGATTGTTTTCAATGATTATGTGGTTCTGATTAAGCTTTTTTTTTTCTCTCTTTCAAATGGCACATCCTAACAAGGCATTCTGAGGAACGAGACATTTCCTATGGTATTCAGTACCATATGAATGTAACACATCTACACATCTTACAGGATGAGTAACTATCTAGATAGACCAGGACATGTTCCTTGAATTTGAAAGGGCATTTTATCTTTTGTTTTGGCCTGGTAATAGAATTGTTTATGTGGGAGGTCCAGTAGTTTAAAAAAAAAAAAAAAGGCATAATGTCACCAATAAAAAGACACAATAAATATCTGAATAAATATTTGTTAGATTTAACAGAATTAAATATTATTTATAATGCCAATGTTATAACTCTGTCTTTAAAATCTCTGTCATGACTGTTCATACACTGGGTTTTGCCAGTGTTAAAGCACTGTCTTTAAACTTTCTGTTGTGACTGTTCATACACTGGGTTTTAACCAAACAACTCAGGCCAATGCAAAAGCAGACAGTTTTCTCTTGGAATTACACAATGAATGCTGTGTTGGAAAAACCTAGTAATTAAATTCAAAAAACTACGATTCTGATTTAGACTACCGCTTATTTAACGCAGTGATTTTGAGGCAAATTCAACAAACCCTGCCTCAATTTGTTCAATGACAAAATGAATATATAAGAACAAATCCTATGTTTAATGTTTTATACATATGTTGGTATCATGATTTCTACCCTGACACTGATATTAATGAACTATAGAAGGGTTTCATTGGTACTGAATCTCGACTTAACCATATTGGCTGTTTGATATTAGGGAAGCTAAGTGGCCTCTCCAAGATCCTATGTCTTCATTGGTAAAATGAGGCTACATATAACTCACTTATCACTGGACTGTTGGGAAGGTCAAAAGGGCAAAAGCATGAAAAGCGCATAGCACAATGCCTGGGACATAGCAGTCCATAATAAAAAGGAGTTATCCTCAAGTCTCAGTTATCCCTCAAACAAGACCCACTCTGTTTTTCTCCTTTTCTAAGAAAAAGCACACGTTGTAAAATAAGCATTCTTCAAAGACAACTTGAAGACATCTGGGAATTCCAAAGGCTGAAAATTCCAGGAGTTCACAGAAGCTTTCACTAATTCCACTGATCTAAAGACAAAAAGGAGAGACGCAACTGTGTGCCCAAACTCATTTCTGATGATTTCTTCCATCCTACCCTTGCTGCCTCACTGGGGGTGGTTGTGCCTGTGAAAACGATTGACATTGTCAGGAACAGAGTCAGCTTTCAAGACTGGAATGTCAGAGTAGAGTCTTCTTTTCCTCAGACCAGAAGAGGCTTGGTTGGGTAAGAATTTCCAGGTCTGAAAGGAGACAGAGCTGGAATATAGGAATTGATACAGATAAAGAGCACAAACACCTTGGGAGGGTGATATGTCAAGAGAGACTAAAACAGGGCAGGAACAAGATCATGAAGCAAGATGAGATAAGAAACCAAAAGACCCTGTCTACAAGCTCTAATGTATGTTGCAACCAAAGGCTGACTACATCCACAAAGTCCCAAATTACGTAATTGTAATGGGCACTTTCTCAGAAAAAGGAGAGATTTGTTTTTCCTTTTATGGCTAAAGAGAAAAGCATGAGAAGTAACCCCACCAGGAGTACAGAGTGCCATCATGTGAGCTGGTATATTTCAGGTGAGTTAGACTGAAAGGATTACGCAGTTGGGTTGATTTTACACAGAGAAAAATCTTATTTCTAAAGGTTTTGAGACACAAACTGGGGACAGGTATTAAAATGTTCAGGTGCCCTCTTTTGTTGTGAATAGACCATTAAATAACACACAGTTAGACAAAGAGCCAAAGAAAGGGGTTCTATTCCTAACTAGAATGTAAGCTCCAAGAGAGATTGTTCTGTTCACTGCTGTATTCCCAGCTCCTAGAACATGCCCAGCCCTTGATAAGTATCTGTTGAATTAATTAACCAGCTGTGAGGCCTCAGGAAGGAATTAGTCCACCTGTGTAATGAGAAGATTGGATTAGATCATTCTAGTTTTAAACTTTTATGGTTCTATCAGAAACTACAAGTGAAAAACTATCATCACATTTTTTATCTCCATCACCTACGTCACTTCTTCATTCAATGCCTACGTGATCTACTCCCGTATGCCTAGGTGTAGAAAAGTGCCCGGTGGGATACAGATGCTTTCAGCAGTCCAAAGATACATTTTGTTTATTTTTAAAGAGTTTTGCTTATTTTAATATATATTGGAAAAATACAAATAGTTTTTCAACTCCATTTACGATAACGTTTTAGAGCTTACTTTTCAAATAAATTTAAGTTATAAGCAAGTTAACTGAAAGAAAATATTTTAAGTAAATTATAATGCAAGGTCTCCACAGAAAAAATCACAAAGTTGAGACAAAAGCAAGTGCAGTTTGGGAAATAGTGATCTCCATCACTACTAATGGCATGTATCCTAAAACCTAATTTTGACTAGTGCTCTCAAAGGGAATGAATCACATCTAAAGTAACCATAACATTTAGCTGGGTCCCCTTTAGCACTATATCCCTGTTTGTGGTAAAGTAACTGCCTTAATTGTACTGTTATAAAATATATCTGTTCTTCTTCTGGCCATGATGGACTAATTACTACTGAAAGGACCACTCACCATAAACTATTAGCAAACAAGAAAAAATATATGAACTCACTGTTTTCAGACAGTGGTCAACAGGCAGCACAAGACTATGATCCCTGAGTGAAAGGAAACAAATGGGATGAGGACATAATATCCAAGAGACACTTTTCAGATTGCCACTTGGGGAAGGGAAACTCAGGTAGAACATGGGGACCCACCGAGTAGAGGAGACAGAAATCAAAGATTGAGGAAGTTGAAGTGACTGGAATTTGTAGGAAAGAGAACCAAAAGAGAAGATATATAGAAAAAAAAGAATTCCAAAAATGCACACAAGGGTGACTTTGAGTTTTTGGCTCATTTTTAAGCTGTATAGGGCAAGACTCCACAAAACAAAGAACTACTAGGGAAAGAACAATAACTGAAGAACTGTAAACTGAATGATTACCATATCTCCCACTGGGCTGAGATATACTTAAGTTGCAGTCAGCCAGACTGGAGACACACCACTGAATCCATTCAGAATTCAGCAGAGACCCTAGAATGTCCACGCCTCAGTTGGTGAACATTACCTCTAGAATAACGACTAATTTACACCTTCTTTAACAAATCTTAAAAAGGTTAAACTAATTCACACAAAATTTAAATGCCTGCCACATAAAAGAGCAACATTCTTTAAAGGAACATAATAAAATACAGACATTCAACAATGAAACATCAACAGTGCCCAGCATCCAACCAAAAATTACTTGACATGCAAATGACTAGGAAAAATTCTTTTCTCCATACCAGAAGAAAAATTAGTCAACTGAAATAGACCTAGAAGTGACACTGATGATGGAATTAGCAGACAAAAACTTTAAAGTAGCTATTATAAATAGTTTTAGAATTTATTTAAAAAAACATGAATGCAATAAGAGAAATGAAAACTGTTTTTAAAAAAAGAACAAATGAAACTCCTGAAACAGGAAAATATAGTATCTGAAGTAAAAAAAAAAATCACTAAATGGTTATAATAGTAGTTTTATGCTGTAGAAGACAAGGTCAGTGAACTTGAACAGAACAGAGCAGGGAGGATAGCATTTTCAAAAGCTGGTGCTGTAACAATCAGATGTCTGTATTGAAAAATATCAATATTGAACCCTACTTCTTCCTACACACAAAGGTAAACTAGAAACATCACAGAACTAAATGTAAAATCTAAAACTATAAAACTTTATGACTTTGTGCAGGCAAAGAGTTCTTAAGACACAAAAAATGCTAACCATTAAAGAAGCAAATTGATAAACTGGACTTTATCAAAAGTAAAACCTTTTGCTACTGACAAGACACCATAAAAAATAAAACAGATGACAAGTAAAAGATTGAAAGAAAATACTCACAGTACACATCTTTAACATAAAATTCTACTCAGAATATTAAAAGAACTCTTATAACTCAATGATAAAAACACAACCCAATTTTTAAAATGAGCAAAATATCTGAACATATATTTCACAAAAGTGAAAAATATGAGTGGTTAATAAACACTAAAAAGATTTTTCATATCAGGGTCACCACAGAAATGCAATTTTAAACCACAATAAGATACCACTCTATACCGACTAAAATGATTAAAATGAAAAAGACTGATATTACCAAGTTTGGCAAGGATGTCGATCTGACAACAAAATATGATGAAGAAATGAAACAAAGAAACATAAACTGGGATGGGAACCTGGTGCCAACAGCTAATTTGTATTCTTGGTATTGCAATCCATATTTTCCACTGTTTCAAATAAATAATTCAACTTCCACATGGAAAAATGAAAATAAAAACGAAACAGAACAAAAGGGATATAGACCTGGAAATGTCATACATTGGCAGTGGGAGTGAAAAATGATATAAATATTTCAGAACACAGTTTTGTAAGTTTCTTATAAAGTTAAAAACAAACTTATCAGATAACCCATCAATTCATCTCCTAGGTAAGAACCTAAGAAAAATAAAAACCTATGTCTACACAGACTGTCTATTTGTATATGAATGTCTGTTGATACATACAATGTGAATGATTCTCAAAAACTTGAAAGCAGCCGAACACAATAGAGTACATATCACATTACTCCATTTATATGAAGATCTAAAACAGGTATATTTAGTCTATATTGATAAACATGTAATGGCACCTGGGGGTGGATTGGGAGGTTGTCTGGGCTGTGGCTGAAGAGACTATTTTAGTATGTTGGGAATTTTCTGTTTCTTGGATGATGGTTGCATGTGTTTATGCATACATCAAAATACACTGAACTGTACATTTTAAATGAGTACATTCACTTTGTTGTATGTAAATTATACTTCAATAAATTTGTTAATATACCTATATATATACACATACAGGTCAAAGTTATTGCAGGTTTCTGCCTATACATCTTGTACCATGTATCTTCTGGATATTTTTTTCTGTCAGATTTATGCTAGTCTACGTCTCTCCTTTCCTACTCTTGGTAGGTTTTAGCCCTTCCCCCAATACGTTGCATGACCAACATAGTAAGTGACAGCTGTTGTCATATCTACAAATACTTTCAGTTGTACAAAAAGAAAACCTCACAGGCGGTCCCCAGTTAGGTGGCATACCCATGAAAGGTTTGCAGTATACCAATTGAGACCCCCAAACCTACAATCTTCTGGCTCATATTAATGCCATAATGCTTGAGCTAATTGTTCCTTATGCAGATCCTAAACCACTCTGCTTTGTTTCCCTTCTTCTAAACACAAACTAAGGATGTTATCCCAAGTCTATGTTCCTGAACACCATGCACTGGTGAAGGAAGGCAGAAAAGAAGCTTGGAGTAAGACTCAACATGCCTTTTCATGATCTGAAAGCCTGTCTGGACCAAAGTTAATACAGACTGTGGGTCTGGCTGCCAAAAACATCAGATTTTTGGTTTCAGCCCATGATTAAAAGGCTGAAAGTATGTCGACTGGGTAATGGTATCTAGGAATAATTCAGTCCAATTGTCTTTGTAGAATGAGGAACAAAATGAATGTCAACAACATTAAATAGCCAGAAAACAGAAGTACAGTCTCAGCTAGCAACAATAAGAGAATCTTAAGACATGTAACTTACAGCATTACTGTTGATGAAGTTAGTAACCTTTAACAAGGAGAATTAGAATCAACAGCTGCCTGAGAGTTTGCAGCTGTAAATGGAAATTGACCAGGAATTCAGTTGTAAGAGGTACTACCAGAATATTTAAACCAGATTTTTTAAAGTTAGGTTAATTATAAATAAGTGACCCAAAATGTGGCATTAGAATGAAAATTACTTCCATTTCCTAGGAAAACTGGACCAATCTGTATTCAAAATATAGCAGAGTTAGAGAACTGTGCATTGATGGATTCATGGAAAGGACTTTTGGGTATTTAAACTGTGGCTTTGAAAGTGCAGAATAGGAAAATATATTTTTAAAATTCAATGCATGCACTTTTATCAGTGTACCATGTATTTCTCTGCTTAGATTTTTCTGGTGCTATTGTTGAGATGCTTATCATACAGCCTACTCAACTGGACCAGGCTAGGTCGATGTACAGAGTTAATCAACAGACTAGGTAAGTGATGAGGCCTCAGGGAAGAAGCACATTAAAGCTCAGCTCCAAAACAATGAGTCATCAACCCCTTTGGGAAAGCAGAGCTGTTAAACGAAACCAGGAGGCCATATTGCTCAGTGAATTCAGTGGGATCGAGTGGGAAGTTCAGAGTAAATTTATTTTTAAGATGTGTAGAAAGCTTAATAATTCAAAGTACTTTTCTATTCCAAAGCAAGTCACCCAATGAATCTTTCCATTTAACACTAATCAGTTTGCTTAATGGATTAGGAAGGGAAAAGATGCACTCTGAGTGATCCTTCTTTAAATCTTGCATTAAAAACTCCGTTCACAGCCTCCGACAAATCTCTATTATCGCTGCAGTCACAACTTAAGTATATCTTTTGGTATCAGGAAATTTGGGGGTGTTTAGGATGCTTGTCTTGTTCGGTGGTAAAATACCTCTTCAAACAAGCCAAGGGCTCACCAAAACTAGAAGATGCCATCCAACTAACAAAATGATCAGGTAATTTGGGGTAACTTCAATGCTTAGTGCAGCAGAATGAGATATGTTTATATCCTCCAACATTCCATAATCCTGTTTTAAAATATTTCAAAAGGAATAGTAAATAAACCTTGACTTTTGACAACTCTTTGCTGTTTATTCCCTTACTTACCCTTACAAGTATATCAGCTTGATGTCATAGAGTAAATAGTATCCTGGGGATTTTAAAAACTAGTGATTATTTCATTTTAGACTCAAGGACCAAAGACAGTTGGACCTGCCTCTATGAATAACTGAGTAACATTCCACTGAAGGGTTTCTTACTTTTCACTGTCTTATTCAGAAACTACCAATAAAACATTACATTCAAACTAAATACAATTAAAAATGACTTTTATGGACTTCCCTGGTGGTGCAGTGGTTGAGAGTCCGCCTGCAGATGCAGGGGACATGGGTTTGTGCCCCGGTCTGGGAAGATCCCACATGCCACGGAGCGGCTGGGCCCGTGAGCCATGGCCGCTGAGCCTGCGCGTCCGGAGCCTGTGCTCCGCAACGGGAGAGGCCACAACAGTGAGAGGCCCGTGTACCGCAAAAAAAAAAAAAAAAAAAAAAGACTTTTATGAAAGAAGAAAAAAATTAACACTGAACATTTTGACTTGGGAAAATTTGACTGATCTGTTATGTACACTAGCTCCTTCTGTAAGACCAACTCTATTGTTGGCTGCCTACTTTTATCCCAGTAATAATATCAATCACAACTACAACTTTTCTCTCTGTTCGAGTCACTGTTCTAAGTCCTTTACATGTAACTCACTGAATTCTCTGAATAATGTGAAGCATTAGTTATCATGATCTCCATTTTGCAATTGAAAAAACACAACGAATAATTAACTTGCTCAGGATGACAGAGCTTAGGAAGAGATGAAACAGGGGCTTGAGCTCTGCACAAAATGACATCCTTAAATACACAAGGAACACAACAGGAGTGGGTCCATGAAGCTCCACCTATGGATGTCCTTCAACTAAAAATACCAGGCCTACATATCTGGAGAAAACTGTAATTCAAAAAGATACATGGAAGATGGCACAGGAGTAAGACATGGAGATCACCTTCCTCCCCACAAATACATCAAAAATACAACTACATGTGGAACAACTCCTACCGAACACCTACTGAAAGCTAGCAGAAGACCTCAGGCCCCCAAAGGGCAAGAAACTCCCCACGTACCTGGGTAGGGCAAAAGGAAAAAGAAAAAACAGAGACGAAAGAATAGGGACCGGACCTGCACCAGTGGGAGGGAGCTGTGAAGGAGGAAAAGTTTCCACACACTAGAAGCCCCTTTGCAGGCGGAGACGGGGGTGGCGGCGGGGGAAGATTCCGAGCCGCGGAGGAGAGCGCAGCAACAGGGGTGCGGAGGGCAAAGACGACAGATTCCCGCACAGAGGATCGGTGCCGACCAGCACTCACCAGCCAGAGAAGCTTGTCTGCTCACCCGCCGGGGCGGGCGGGACTGGGAGTTGAGGCTCGGGCTTAGGTCGGAGCGCCAGGAGAGGACTGGGGTTGGTGGTGTGCACACAGCCTGAAGGAGTTAGTGCACCACAGCTAGCTGGAGGGAGTCCGGGAAAAAGTCTGGACCTGCCCAAGAGGCAGGAGACCATTGTTTCGGAGTGCACGAGGAGAGGAGATTCAGAGCACTGCCTAAACGAGCTCCAGAGACGGGCGCGAGCCGCGGCTATCAGCACGGACTCGAGACTGGCATGAGACGCTAAGGCTGCTGCTGCTGCCACCAAGAAGCCTGTGTGCGAGCACAGGTCACTATCCACAACCCCCTTCCGGGGAGCCTGTGCAGCCCGCCACTGCCAGGGTCCCGTGACCCGGGGACAACTTACCCGGGAGAACGCACGGCGCGCCTCAGGCTGGTGCAACGTCACGCCGGCCTCTGCCGCCGCAGGCTCGCATCACACTCCGTACCCCTCCCTCCCCCCGGCCTGAGTGAGCCAGAGCCCTCGAATCAGCGGCTCCTTTAACCCCATCCGGTCTGAGCGAAGAACAGATGCCCTCAGGCGACCTACACTCAGAGGCAGGGCCAAATCCAAAGCTAACCCCCAGGAGCTGTGCGAACAAAGAAGAAAAAGGAAAATCTCTCCCAGCAGCCTCAGAAGCAGTGGATTAAAGCTCCACAATCAACTTGATGTACCCTGCGTCTGTGGAATACCTCAATAGACAACAAATCATCCCAAAATTGAGGCAGTGAACTTTGGAAGCAACTGCAGACTTAGGGTTTCCTTTCTGCATCTAATCTGGTAGTGGCCTTATGTTTATCTTAGCTTAGTATTTAGAGTTTAGTATCACCGGTAGATTTGTTTATTGATTTGGTTGCTCTATTCCTTTATATATATATTTTTTCCTTTTTCTCTTTTTGTGTGTATGTGTATGCTGCTTTGTGTGATTCTGTCTGTATACCTTTGCTTTTACCATTTGTCCAAGGGTTCTGTTGGTCTGCTTTTTTTTTTTTTTAGTATAGTTTTTAGCACCTGTTATCACTGGTGGATTTCTTTCTTGGTTTGGTTACTCTCTTCTTTCTTTCTTTTTTATTACTTTTTAATTTCTTTATTTAAAATTTTTTTTTCATTTTTTATTTTAGTAGCTTTATTTTCCTTCGTTCCTACCTTCCTCCCTCCCTCTCTCCCTTCCTTCCTTTCTACTTTTCTTCAGAGCCATGTGGCTGACAGGGTCTTCATACTCCAGCCAGGTGTCAGGCCTGTGCCTCTGAGGTGGGAGAGCCAAGTTCAGGACATAGGTCCTCCAGAGACCTCACGACTCCACATAATATCAGACAGCGAAAGCTCTCCCAGAGATCTCCATCTCAACGCTAAAACCCAGGTCCACTCAACAACCAGGAAGCTACAGTGATGGACACCCTATGCCAAACAACTAGCAACACACGAACACAACCCCACCCATTAGAAGAGAGACTGCCTAAAATCATAATAAGCTCAGACACCCCACAACACACCACTGGACGTGGTCCTGCCCACTAGAAAGACACGACCCAGCCTCATCCTCCAGAACACAGGCACCAGTCCCCTCCGCCAGGAAGCCTACACAACCCACTGAACCAATCTTAGCCACTGGGGGCAGACACCAAAAACAACGGGAACTACGAACCTGCAGCCTGCAAAAAGAAGAACCCAAACACAGTAAGTTAAGCAAAATGAGAAGACAGAGAAACAGACATCAGATGAAGGAACAAGGTAAAAACCCACCAGACCAAACAAATGAAGTGGAAATAGGCAGTCTACCTGAAAAAGAATTCAGAGTAATAAAAGTAAAGATGATCCAAGATCTTGGAAATAGAATGGAGAAAATACAAGAAACGTTTAACATGGACCTAGAAGAACTAAAGAGCAAACAAACAATGATGAACGACACAATAAATGAAATTAAAAATTCTCTAGAAGGAATCAATAGCAAAATAACTGAGGTAGAAGAACGGATAAGTGACCTGGAAGATAAAATAGTGGAAATAACTACTGCAGAGAGGAATAAAGAAAAAAGAATGAAAAGAATTGAGGACAGTCTCAGAGACCTCTGGGACAACATTAAATGCACCAACATTCGAATTATAGGGGTCCCAGAAGAAGAAGAGAAAAAGAAAGGGACTGAGAAAATATTTGAAGAGATTATAGTTGAAAACTTGCCTAATATGGGAAAGGAAATAGTCAAGTCCAGGAAGCACAGAGAGTCCCATACAGGATAAATCCAAGGAGAAACATGCCAAGACACATATTAATCAAACTATCAAAAATTAAATACAAAGAAAAAATATTAAAAGCAGCTAGGGAAAAACAACAAATAACATACAAGGGAATCCCCATAACGTTAACAGCTGATATTTCAGCAGAAACTCTGCAAGCCAGCAGGGACTGGCAGGACATATTTAAAGTGATGAAAGGGAAAAACCTACAACCAAGAATACTCTACCTAGCAAGGATCTCATTCAGATTCGAAGGAGAAATTAATACCTTTACAGACAAGCAAAACCTAAGAGAATGCAGCACCACCAAACCAGCTTTACACCAAATGCTAAAGGAACTTCTCTAGGCAGGAAACACAAGAGAAGAAAAAGACCTACAATAACAAACCCAAAACAATTAAGAAAATGGTAATAGGAACATAAAAATCGATAATTACCTTAAATGTAAGGGCATTAAATGCTTCAACCAAAAGACATAGACTGGCTGAATGGATACAAAACGAGACCCGTATATATGCTGTCTACAAGAGACCCACTTCAGACCTAGGGACACATACAGACAAAGTGAGGGGATGGAAAAAGATATTCCATGCAAATGGAAACCAAAAGAAAGCTGGAGTAGCAATCCTCATAGCAGACAAAATAGACTTTAAAATAAAGGCTATTACAAGAGACAAAGAAGGACACTACATAATGATCAAGGGATCAATCCAAGAAGAAGATATAACAATTGTAAATATTTATACACCCAACATAGGAGCACCTCAATACATAAGGCAAATACTAACAGCCATAAAAGGGTAAACCAACAATAACACAATAATAGTAGGGGAGTTTAACACCCCACTTTCACCAATGGACAGATCATACAAAATGAAAATAAATAAGGAAACAGAAGCTTTAAATGATACATTAAAGAAGATGGACTTAATTGATGTTTATAGGACATTCCATCCCAAAACAACAGAATACACTTTCTTCTCTAGAGCTCATGGAACATACTCTGGGACAGATCATATCTTGGGTCATATCAAGCCTTGGTAAATTTAAGAAAACTGAAATCGTATCAAGCATCTTTTCTGACCGCAGTGCCATGAGACTAGATATCAATTACAAGAAAAAACCTGTAAAAAATACAAATAAGTGGAGGATAAACAATACACTACTAAATAACCAAGAGATCACTGAGAAATTCCAAAAATGCCCAGAATCAAATGACAATGAAAACACGATGACCCAAAACCAATGGGATGCAGCAAAAGCAGTTCTAAGAGGGAAGTTTATAGCAATATAATCCTACCTCAAGAAACAAGAAACACCTCAAATAAACAACCAAAACTTACACCTAAAGCCATGAGAGAAAGAAGAACAAAAAAACTCCAAAGTTAGCAGAAGGAAAAAAATCATGAAGATCAGATCAGAAATAAATGAAGAAGAAATGAAGGAAACAATAGCAAGGATCAATAAAACTAAAAGCTGGGTCTTTGTGAAGATAAACAAAATCGATAAATCATTAGCCAGACTCATTAAGAAAAAAAGGGAGAAGACGCAAATCAATAGAATTAGAAATGAAAAAGGCAAAGTAACAGCTGACACTGCAGAAATACAAAGGATCATGAGAGATTACTATAAGCAACTATATGCCAATAAAATGGACAACCTGGAAGAAATGGACAAATTCTTAGAAAAGCACAAGCTTCTGAGACTGAACCAAGAAGAAATAGGAAATAGAAACAGACCAATCACAAGCATTGAAATTGAGACTGTGATTAACAATCTTCCAACAAACAAAAGCCCAGGACCAGATGGCTTCACAGGCGAATTCTATCAAACGTTTAGAGAAGAGCTAACACCTATCCTTCTTAAACTCTTCCAAAATATAGCAGAGGGAGGAACACTCCCAAACTCATTCTATGAAGCCACCATCACCCTGATAACAAAATCAGACAAAGATGTCACAAAGAAAGAAAACTACAGGCCAATGTCACTGATGAACATAGATCCAAAAATCCTCAAAAGAAAAATACTAGCAAACAGAATCCAACAGCACATTAAAAGGATCATACACCATGATCAAGTGGGGTTTGTCACAGGAATGCAAGGATTCTTCAATATACGCAAATCAATCAATGTGATACACCGTATTAACAAACTGAAGGATAAAAACCACATGATCATCTCAATAGATGCAGAAAAAGCTTTCAATAAAATTCAGCACCCATTTATGGTAAAAACCCTCCTGAAATTAGGCATAGAGGGAACTTACCTCAACATAATAAAGGCCATATATGACAAACCCACTGCCAACATCATTCTCAATGATGAAAAACTGAAACCATTTCCTCTACGATCAGGAACAAGACAAGGTTGTCCATTCTCACCACTATTATTCAACATAGTTTTGGAATTTTTAGCCACAGCAATCAGAGAAGAAAAAGAAACAAAAGGAATCAAAATTGGAGAAGAAAAAGTAGAGCTGTCACCGTATGCAGAGGACATGATACTATACACAGAGAATCCTAAAGATACTACCAGAAAACTACTACAGCTAATCAATGAATCTGGTAAAGTAGCAGGATACATAATTAATGCACAGAAATCTCTTGCATTCATATAAACTAATGATGAAAAATCTGAAAGAGAAATTAAGGAAACACTCCCATTTACCATTGCAACAAAAAGAAAAAAATACCTAGGAATAAACCTACCTAAGGAGACAAAAAGACCCTGTATGCAGAAAACTATAAGACACTGATGAAAGAAATTAAAGATGATACAAACACATGGAGAGATATACCATGTTCTTGGATTGGAAGAATCAACATTGCGAAAATGACTATACTACCCAAAGCAATCTACAGATGCAATGTAATCCCTATCAAACTACCAACGGCACTTTTCACAGAACCAGAACAAAAAATTTCACAATTTGTATGGAAACCGAGAAGACCCCGAATAGCCAAAGCAATCTTGAGAAAGAAAAACAGAGCTGGAGGAATCAGACTCCTGGACTTCAGACAATATTACAAAGCTACAGTAATCAAGACAGTATAGTACTGGCACAAAAACAGAAATATAGATCAATGGAACAGGATAGAAAGCCCAGAGATAAACCCACACACATTGGTCACCTTATCTTTGATAAAGGAGGCAAGAATATACAATGGAGAAAAGACAGCCTCTTCAATAAATGGTGCTGGAAAATGTGGACAGCTACATGTAAAAGAATGAAATTAGAACACTCCCTAACACCATACACAAAAATAAACTCAAAATGGATTAAAGACCTAAATGTAAGGCCAGACACTATCAAAGTCTTAGAGGAAAACATAGGCAGAACACTCTAAGACATAAATCACAGCAAGATCCTTTTTGACCCACCTCCTAGAGAAATGGAAATGAAAACAATAATAAACAAATAGGACCTAATGAAACTTAAAAGCTTTTGCACAGCAAAGGGAACGTTAAGACAAAAAGACAACCCTCAGAATGGGAGAAAATACTGGCAAATGAAGCAACTGACAAAGGATTAATCTCCAAAATTTATAAGCAGCTCATGCAGCTCAATATGAAAAAAACAAACAACCCAATCCAAAAATGGGCAGAAGACCTAAATAGGCATTTCTCCAAAGAAGGTATACAGACTGCCAACTACTACATGAAAGGATGCTCAACATCACTGATCATCAGAGAACTGCAAATCAAAACTACAATGAAGTATCACCTCTCACCAGTCAGAATGGCCATCCTCAAAAAATCTACAAACAATAAATGCTGGAGAGGGTGTGGAGGAAAGGGAACCCTCTTGCACTGTTGGTGGGAATGTGAATTGATACAGCCACTATGGAGAACACTATGGAGGTCCCTTAAAAAACTAAAAATAGAACTACCATACAACCCAGCAATCCCACTACTGGGCATATACCCTGAGAAAACCATAATTCAAAGAGACTCATGTACCACAATGTTCATTGCAGCTCTATTGACAATAGCCAGGACATGGAATCAACCTAAGTGTCCATCGACAGATGAATGGATAAAGAAGATGTGGTACATATACACAATGAAATATTACTCAGCCATAAAAAGAAATGAAATTGAGTTATTTGTAGTGAGGTGGATGGACCTAGAGTCTGTCATACAGAGTGAAGTAAGTCAGAAAGAGAAAAACAAATACCATATGCTAACACATACCGTATGCTAACACACATGGATTCTCAAAAAAAAAAAAAAAGGTCATGAAAAACCTAGGGGCAGGACAGGAATAAAGATGCTGATGCACTGGAGAATGAACTGGAGGACACGGGGAGGGGGAAAGGTAAGCTGGGACAAAGTGAGAGAGTGGCATGTACATATATACACTACCAAATATAAAAGAGATAGCTGGTGGGAAGCAGCCACATAGCACAGGGAGATCAACTCGGTGCTTTGTGACCACCTAGAGGGGTGGGATAGGGAGGGTGGGAGGGAGACGCAAGAGAGCAGAGATATGGTGACATATGTATATGTATAGCTGATTCACTTTGTTATAAAGCAAAAAGTAACAAACCATTGTAAGTCAATTATACTCCAATAAAGATGTTAAAAAAAGAAATCACCAGTAGTTTAACTGTGGCTTATTGAATGGCAACCAGGTCCAAGATGATGTCTTTTTCTGGTCTATTATTATGTAGTGGGGCAGAGTGAATGTTTGCTAAGCAGGCACTGAGATTGGCACTTTACATGTGGCATGGCACGTAAGGTCAGGAATTATGTCCTTTTTACAAATTTGGAACCTAAGGTTCAAAACACGTTCAAGGTCACACAGCTACTAGGTGGTGATGTTGGGATTCATCTCCTGGTCTATCTGATTACAAAAGCTCTTGCTCTTTCCACCATCCTAAGCTTTAACTCCCATCACGGAAGCCCTAAATACAAAGAAGAACAGATATCATTGTCCAAGATGAGCTTCAATTGTCAGCTTATCTATTCAGATAGACATTTTGGCTTGGGAAAAGAAAATTACTGGTTAGTCCTTCACCCTATTTCAACTTCTTGTCTTTCAGTGTACATATGAGAGGATTAGCTTACAATTTTAATGTTTGCAAACAAATCACATCCGGTGATATCAGATTAGCTGTGTCTTCCAAAAAAAACCCACAAAGTATGGGAAGGGTGGGAAAGTAACCTGACCTTGTTCTTGAGAATGGAGATGCTTAAAGGCATGTGTGAAAACCCCCAGGGGAAAATATTCACTATTTTTCACCAGTTCTGCTCAGTTTCTCTTGCCTCATCATTTTCTTATCGCCAAATATTGCATATTTACACAGGTGCTTCTCTGATTTAATTGTTTGGAAGCAGTCACTGGAAGCAAAGCTATGTGACTCAGCTTTGGTGATGCAGTCCAGCTGGGGTCTGACAGGTAAGTAATTACCACTAATCAAAGCCTAAATGAATTCAGGTTCTTCAAAGTCAGACAGGGGGAGGGGCAGGGGTTATAAATGAACTGTGAGAAATATCAGGAGAAGTAAGAGCTGGGCAGTCTAGTGTTGGACGAAAACAACAAAGAGAAGAGTGAATAGTAAGGGCTCGGCTGCCACATGTTTTGTAGCCGAAAGACCTCTGGCTGGGGCTCTTATCCCCCCTTCAGCCATCATTAGCTTGAGATCTCAGGAGCCTCCCCGTAAAACTGAGTCCAGTGATGAGGTAGGTCCTTTTCAGGCTTTATGGAGTATAGTCTCATGATTTCATTATGCAGAATTCAGGTTTCTTGACATAAAGAAAAAATTTTCTTTCTCTGGGCTCTGTATCAGTAAATACTGCTTAAGATAAAAATCAAGAATGAACACATATTTATTCCTTAAGAGCAAACTATCATTTCTAGGTGCTTACTAACTGAACAGATTTAGGTGGGAGGCTATCCAACATCTAGAGGCCAGTGACTCCAGCAGAGATGTCCACGGAGTTTTCATGAAAGATACCTTCCCCAAGGCCTCGGCCCCGACATGATGTATTCACGAGCTTTGAGGACATTTGTTTAAAAGTCAGACTGTACTGGCTGTAGAGAGCCTTTCAGCCTTCTTTGCTGCTTCCTGGTAATGAACAAAACAGGGCTGATCTTTGTCAATAATACACTCAGGAAATGTGTGGTGCAGGACTGCAGCTTCCAAGCAGTTGTCACAGAAATCTAATTCCTTCAGTGTGGAGCACCATGCCCGAAGATGCCATCAGTATTTTGGGACCAGCCAGGATAGCTGTATCAGCCACAACAAGGTCATATTTTGATTGGTTTTCATCAATTTGACTTCGGTGTTTTTTTTTTTTCTTTTTCTGCCTCTTATAAAAGCATTTGGCTTCAAAGCAGAAAAAAATAATTTTTCAGTGGTAACTCAAAGTACTTTCTTATGGTCACTGGTAAAATGTGGGCTGGAGGATTTACCTTATGGCTTGGCTCCTGGCTAGAAGTAAGCAAGAGTCTAACATCAGGGGAAGACATTAAATGGCCACTTGAGTTTCTCCTCTTAATTCTCCTCTCTAGTCTGAAATGGTGATACATACCCCTAAGCCCTGAGCAGAATTCCCACCACAACCTTGAATGTGGGGGTCTGGGAGAAACACACGCCCTCTTGTATCAGAATGAGCACCTCGAAAATCCCAAGCCCAAAGAAAAATACCACCATCTCAAAGGAATGGTTCTGACAAACTAAGGTCTTCCGAGCTGCAGGGCTATGTGCTGACTCAGGGAAACTTAGGGCCACATGCTGAAAACATTTGCAGGCCTGGAAAATAACTGGTTTAATAATTCAAGATGCTTTTAAGTTACAAAGAAAAGAACTACATGAAAACAAATAAACCTCCCTTTCCACAAGTAACGGTGTAGGATAAACTACTCCTGAAATGAAAAACACAGAGCGTGCCATCAGATGCGTACCCAGCTTTATGCAACTCCTGAACAGCTGACAAAAAGTCCTCACCACCCCACGACCCAAGTGGACACACGGAAATATCCAGTTCATGACTTCAAAATTTTTAGATGAAAAGGAAAATATTTAGTCAATACCCCAGATGTATTTTCATCCGTATGTCATAATCTCAGTGCTTCCAAAGGGATTTTCCAAGTGTTCCATACTGCTGGATGATTTTAGGTTTGTTTTTTTTTTTTATGGCAACACAACAGATATTACGATATACACCGTTTCTTAACCTCGGCACTATTAACACTTTGGCTAGATAATTCTCTGCTGAGGAAACAGTCTCCGCACTGTAGGATGTTTCAAATCAGCCTTAGTCACTACTCCCTAGGTGCCAGTAGCACTCCCCCAGTTGTGACAACCAAAATGTCACTAGACATTGCTAAATATCTCCTGGGGGAGCAAAACTGCCACCAGTTAAGAACACACTTCACTTACTTTTATTAATTCAGTCCCAGATACATCCTATTCGATAGGTGCTATTACTACCCTCCTATTTCTTCACCATTCATAAATAATAAAAATATAGCTGAGAGTGCTTTAAGAGATCTGTTCAATTTCATAGTCCAGTAAGTGGCAAAGGAAAGACTTCAACCAAATCTGCAAAGCTTAGACTCTTCATCCTAACACTGTGAACACCCAGAATCTGAGCTGAACAACACTGTAGGTGCTTTCTCTATAGTCTAAGATTTCTAAAAATACAGAAATAAATAAATGAACACTTTTTTTTTGAAAGTTACAAGATGACTGTATTGAAATTTCCTCCTAATTCAAAGATGCTCATTGGAAGGCAGGGAAGGACCATACGGTTGGCCATACTTGGAGGTGGGTAACTGAGTCACAAGTAGAATATACTCCTTAATACTTATTTCAGTTACTTGATACTTATTTCAGTTACTTGAACGAATAGACAGGTCTGAAGAGCCTGCCAGATTCACTATAAAGCAGACTGTTGTAACACTGGTTGGCAATAGATCCATTGTGACAATGGAAAGAGAATGGAATTTGGGAGTTGGGCACCCCTAGGGTTTTCAGGTCACTAGCTCTGGGAATTTAAGGAAATTGATTAACTCTCTTTAGCTTCCGATTCCTTATCAGAAAAAAAGAAGACAATCATAACTATCTTGCAAGGTGGTTATAAGGAGAAGTTAATACATGCAAAGCCCACAAACATAGAGCTTGCTATGGAATAGGTACTTGATGTATGGCAGCCATTGTCATGATTCATTTAATAGTTTTGAGCGACACAGAGAAAGAGAACAGACCTATGGTTGCCAAGGTGGAGAGGGTGTGAGGGAGGGATCAATTGGGAGTTTGGGGTTAGCAGATGCAAACTATTATACACAGAATAGATAAACAACAAGGTCCCACTGTTAAGCACAGGATTCTATATTCAATATCCTATCATAAACTATAATGGAAAAGAATATGAAAAAAATGTATATAACCGAATCACACATCTATATATAACTGAATCACTTTGCTGTACAGCAGAGATTAATACAAGATTGTAAATCAACTATACTTCAACAAAGTAAATTTTCAAAAATAGTTGTGAGTGAGACATAAAAGGAAATTTTAAAACTTTTATTAGAGAATGGTGGGGGAGACAGACTTCATAATACTTATTGGGTTTTTACTATATACTAAGCACTGTGCCAAGTGCTTTACAGGAATTATTTAATTTGACTCATGAAGTTCACTGCCTACTAAACGTTTATATTAGGCGGCTCTTCTTTGGTTTGTTTACTTTCCTGTTATCTGTCTCATTCACTTACAGGAGAGCAAGGAGCATGTCTATTTTACTCACTGGTATAGTCCCAGGGCCTCATACCTCAATCAATATTTGTTGAATTAGTAAAGTAACAAATCAGTGAAAGAAGAAAGGTCTCCTTGGGAAGGATCTTTGACTCTTCTACCAAGTACTCTTGATTCTTTGACGGCAGCATTTCTGGGATTCACTCATTTTTCATCATCCCCACAGGCACCAGGCTGCTCCTGACTCATTGCCTTGAGCCTGGACTACTGTAGCCACATCATAATTCTCACGTGGTTTCTAGCCTCTTCTCACTCCCACCCATGCTCCTTGCTGCTGCCATGGAATCTTCCTCACAAACCTCCCATCAGTCAATCATTACCAGTGACCAGGTCCAGGCTGAGCTGACATCTTCAACTCAAACCAAAGCCTTTCAGGATCGAGCTCAGCTTGCCCTCACTCGTCTCACCTACTACCACTGACTAATGTCATCCTCTATTCCAGGCAGACATGATCTGCTTGAGCACTCTGGTATGTGAACCTCAAGATCATCCCGCCATTTATGTCGTGTATAGTTTACTGAGTGCCTCCTTCGATCAGGCACTACCTACTACGTGTGCTACAACACCAAACATGACTCCTGTCCTTTAGAGCTTAAGATATAGTTAAGGAGAAAAGCACCATAACAACTGCAATACAATATCAATTAATTTGAAAAGGGTTGTATAGGTTACCAGGTAGTGTCTGTTACCCATACTTGGGAGGTTCCCGGGGCAGGGGAAATATAAACTGACATCTGACAATTGAAAGATGAAGACAGCTTTTCTAGGAAAAATAGTGTAGAGAGAATAGTAGCATGCGCTAACCCTCCTGAAGGAGGAATATGGCTCATCTGGTGAACTGAAAATAGTTGAGAATATCTGGAGAGTAGAATGCAAAGGAGGTAGAGGAGAGTGGACGGGTGGAAGATGTTTGGAGATGTGAGTGGTAATCACAGGTACGGGCTTATCCACCATTTGAAACCCACTCTCAAGACAATGGGGAATCACAAAGGAATTTTAAGTAAGTTAATTGAAATGTTACTATTTCAGACTCTATAAGAGGATGGCACTGCTGGGGCAAATAAGTTACCATTCTTTCCTTATAAAATACAGCCTTATATAGCAATTCCAGTTCCCCGCAGAAAAAGGGAATGTCACCTTTAGTGTAGTGAAATGATGTTTGCCCTCAGAGTCTGGAAGAGCTCTGAAAAGCCTACATTCAGGTTTCCCTGAGCTCCATCACCAACTTTGGTGCGTCTCTGTGCCTCAGTTTCCTCCTCTGTGAAATGATAGGAATTAACTGACTGTATGATCTCCCAGGGCTCTCTCAGCTCCTGCCTCCTTTGAATCCTGGCCTCTTGTAGATGGTCATTTTAAAGCTCAAAATTTTCTGAGAAAACCGTCTGAGGAGCTTGTTAAAATCATAGAAACTTATGCAAAAAAAAAAAAAAAAAAAGAAAAAGAAACTAATGCCTCAGCCTCTGAAATGTAGGTATATAAGTGTGAGGTGGGAACATTTAAAAAAAAGTGCCCCAAGTGAATCTCATGCACTGGTCCTTAGACCAAACTTTTGAAAAACCCTGTGATGGAAGAATGAGTCCCTTCATTTATAGGAAAGAGCCCTGGGGATGCCCACTCTCTCAGGAATTGGCCCCTGGAAATCCAGTTCATCAAAAGGAGTCCCAAGTATCCAATTATACTTTTAGAATGTAGAAGTCAGACTAGAATAGATCACCTCATGGAACGGAAATAGAATAAATATCCCCCCTTTTTATTTTGCACTGTGTGCCCTGGTGCCAGATACTTGACACACTTCAGCTCCTCCACTGGTCACAACCAGACAGCCAGCGCTGCCGGATTCCAACATCACGGGGCTTAAGTCTGGAAAAGGATGCCTGTGGTATTTGTGGGGGAAGAGGAAGCATCACAAATGCTGACAGCTCTGGTTGTCTTTTCTCATTTCCCATCATCCTGTCGCTGATGTTTCAACCACGTATTCAACACTAAAGCCCTTTGCTTTAGTGTTGCTTCCCCAACATTTTTTTCCTTTTAACCAAAACAACTATCTCATCAATATATTACCATAATATATGATTGAAAACATGCCACTCTTGGAGGCTGTGCTCAAGGGAATCAATTTCCCATCTTCTCCTTTCCTGCCAGATATGCCATGAAACAAGTAAGATCAGAATAAAATGCATCAAAGGATTCATCTGTGGAGATCTTTGCAGGAAATAATCCATCAACCTTTGGGACAGTCAATCTGGCTCTTAAAATCAGGGTAACTCCCTGCATACAAAAAAAGAAGCTAATGTCGAGCTTGAGCAAGCCTGACACCAGGTATTTTCAAACAATGAGAGACATGGACCATAAGGAGGATTTGATCTCAAAGGCGAAGCATGGATGCAGAGGAAAACCAAGGAAACAGGCCTTCTGATATTGAGAACTATTCCTTTTTTATCGCCATCAAAATGTTCATGAAATCGAGGAAGATGACATAGTAGCCAGAATAGGCTGGATGTACAAAGCTTTAAAGCAACACTTGCTTTGATTTTTGCTTTAAGGTCACTAGGCATCTTTCTGCTGCAAAGTTCCAGGGGGAACTTGCTCATTAATGTCCAATACTGATCACATTGCCAGTGGAGCTCCCATAGCTCCCGTCTCAGATGTCAAGGTGTCCTAAGGGGGCAAAATGTATTTCGGACACAGACAGACCTGGATTTATATCCTTGCCCCGCCGCTTTCTAGCTGGCTGTCTCTGGCAAGTTGCAAAGCTTCTCACAGGCTATGCTTCCTCATTTGTAATGGGAATAATAGCCAGTACTTTGGAGTCATGCCATAAAAATGAGAGGTGATGTGTAATATGCCTAGGACACAGCTTGGTAAAAGAAGGCATTTCACAGACAGTAACCGTGATAATTGTGTGGCATTCGAGTCAATTGGTTTCCTTGAGCTGAATCATAAACACCACCCTTCCCTCAACACAGGGGTCTGTTAAAAAGCGTTTCTGAAACTACTGAACTGGACAACGTTCTATAGACGCCCTCAGTACTCAGCAAAAAGAGGCTGCCGCTTTCAACAATCTCCAAGGTGGTAAAAAGCCTTCCTTAGAGTTTAGTAGCAGGCCTTGTTCTGCACAGGAAGTTTCAACATTTTTACTGCCCAAATCTCCATGAAACACTGTTTTGAGACTCTTATATATCAAACAAATGGTACTTACTAAATGATAAACTTATTTTCCCACTCTTTATTACTCTAAGGCATAAATTATTTTCTTATATAGGTTTTGAATTGACAGCATTCATTCATCAATACATAACTATAGAATGCAGTGTGTTACATGCTGGGGATACAACACTGACCAGGACTTGGTCCCTGCTCACAGTCTGATGGGGACATAGGCAAGTAAAATGACTGCAGGGTGACTGAGAGATAACCAAGGAAGGAGACACAGGAAGAATGCTTTGGGTCAAGGGAACAACCATTGCAAGGCTAACCACTCACTGCAGGTGAGAGAACAAGGTGGATTCCATAAAGGAAAGATCCTTGGTAGGGCAGGAGGGTGACCTCCCAACATACTGTCCTCCAGTGCCTCATGGTGGCCAAGTGTCTGGTTTCTATTAGACTTACTGCAAATTTCTTTCACATCACTGGTGCTTTCACAGACCCCTGTAGATTTACAGAATGCCAACAGAGAATAATAAAGGGCCTTGGGCCAAACAAATCCAAGCTAAATTCCCAATTCCACAGCAGAGTCTCTACATAACCTTGGGCTGGACACACGCCATCTTCAAGCCTCAGTGTTGACATTTACAAATGAAAGCATAAAACCTACCTTGCTGAATAGTTATGACCAACACATATAGCAACGATTTGGTTAGAGTACCTAAAATGCACCCTGAAACGTGGTAGGCACTAAATAAATCACAACCATTAGCCATCACTGACAGCTGAAATCTGTAAATTTCCAACTGGGAAACACTAATAAAGGGCTTGTGATTAAAAACCAGATATATCCAATTTGGAGTTTTATGTTTTGGGGACCAAAACCCCTCATTAATAATAATCATACAATAATAATCATACAATACTTGCTACTATTGAGTACTTACTCTGGGCCAGGCGCCATGGGAAGCATTTTTCATAAGTTCTTATTTAACTCTTACAACAATCCTATGAGGTCATTTGCATTTCATGAAACACTGCTCCCATTTTCTACAAAAGAAAAGAAAAAGAGCTCATGAACTCAAATATATTTTGACATTTTGGATTAAACAAAGTTAAACAGGTTTTTCTTCCTTCAGAACTTCTCAGGAACTTTAATCTGACAATAGGCATCATCAAATCCAAAACAGAGGAAAAGAGTCTAAAGGGTTTTTCAAATGCACTTGACCATTAAATCTCTTTTTAGTTGGATGAATATTAAAATATCTTTTAAAACATATTTTGTAAAATGCTAAAATAAAAATTATCAGCTCCATTGTATACCTGAGGCATCTGCGCTCAGAGAAGTGAAGTAACGTGCCTGATGTCACACAGTTAGCAAGTAGGATGGGCCGTGATTTGAAACCACATCTTTCTAACTCCAAAAACCTCACTCTCGGCCACAGGACAATGCTTTTCAACCTTGCCCCAATTCTTAGAAACTGTTTAGGCCGCAAAAGCATAGGCTGTTAGGCTAAGTTCTTCTAAAGCTCTGAGGATTCTGGATAGGCTGGCCTCTTGAACAAGACCAAAGAAAGCCTGAGCGTATCAAGTCAGGAGTCAGAGTCTGAGAGGATGGTCATCACCCCCCATGCTAGGAAAAGGCTGTTTCCCTCAAGCCCCAGAGCTCAGGCCCCACCTATGTGGCCCAATTCTTCTCCATACCTCTGTACCATTCTAGCAGTACTCGGTGACAACTCACACCTGGCTGTTCTCTCAGCAAAGGAAGCCCACCGCCAAGCATATTGCTAAAGTAAATAACTCACTGAGCCCAAACCTAATAACCCCTTCACAAAACTCAGAGACTACAAAAAAGAATTACCCCATCCAGTTCCCTCGGCACGACGGGAACAGGCGAGACTTTCATTTCTTCCAGCAGTCCATATGTTTGAAGGTCACACAACACCTGGGTATTTCTTTGAAATAAACTAATTGAGCCTGAATGATTTAGAACCAGTCTTGCTGACAGGCCCACTGGATCACCAATGGTAAAGCAAGACCTGCTTCGGAAAACGCTGGATCCTCCAACCCCAGCATTGTCAAATGGCAATGAATAGTTGATGCTGTTCAGATTCAGACCTGGACCAAACTGAGCAAAGAGAACAAGAAAGGATGGCTTTCAAACTGCTCCAAAAAGGAGTCTTGGCCCCAGGTGTTGAGGAGGTAAAGAAATCAGAGCCGGCCAAAGGAAAATCAGGCCGAGAGCCTAAAAAGGAATAGTTCCTAACCACTAAGTCTGCATATAAAGCACCTGGGAAACACGTTAACAATGCAGGCTTCCCAGCTGGCCTTTGCCTTTTGTTCCCCTTTTAGCTGGTTTTCATGGAAACCTTGTTTGTAAGAACAACACAGAATTAACACATACAGAGACCAGTGTGATTCAGAACAGGAGAGAAACATCCACTTCACCTGCTTGGTTTGCATCACAGGCCACCACCTACACCAAATGGTTGGCCTGGTTCGTGCACAGGCCGCTTCTACCTCAGGATCAAAGGTGGGCCTAGGAATGAAAACTCCCCTCCCCATTACGGCTTAGCCTCCTGAGTTCACACAGAAGTGGGACCTTGTGCTTCTCCATAGTATTTATGGCCACTGTGGTGAAATATTTCCTTGCTGGGCTGTTAATATCTTTTTTCCCCACTAGACTATCAACTCTATAAGGAACACAGCCCTCTTGGTCACTACCACATCTCCAGAACCCAGCTTGGTACATTTAGGCACTCCTTAATTATTTGCCAAGGAAATAAACGAATGACATTAGAAACTAATAACAAGGCTAATCAGAATTTCCTGGAGTAAATATTCTGGGAGATGAATAGCTGTTGGGGGAAAAAAAAAAACCTGAGACACTGCACAGGCATTGGTTTTTATCTTATAGTTAAAAAATGTATATTCTTGTCAAGAACTACACTGTTTAGTTTTAGCTACACTCCACCATTATGATTGAGGGAGATTTTGGAAACTGGAAATGATAATAACAGTGGAGTCGTAATAATAATGATAGTCAGAGGTCACATTTATCAAGGACTTGTGTGCCTAGCCTGGTGCTAGGTTTTGCCCATGAATTACCTCATTTAACTGTCTCAACAAACCCATGAGGTAGGCATCCCCATTGTAGAAAATGAGAGGCATGGGACCTGACCATGAGAATTCCAGGCTGTCTGTGCTCTCAAACAGTATCCAGATACTGAAAGGAAATATTCATTCATTTGTGTATTCATTCATTCAACAAACATCTGAGCACGGGCTCTATTCTAGTACCAGACGCTGCAGACAATAGCAAGCAAAAACAGACCTTGTCCCAATTCTTTTGGAGTTTACAGTCTAGTGGAGAGGCAGATGTTAACCAGTAACAATACAAATATGAAAAAAAAATACAACTGTTTTAAGCACTACGCAGGAGTAGTATAAGGTATTAGGAGGAATTAGTCGTCGTCAGCTTTCTTGAGCTAAGACCTGAAGGAAGAGTAGATAGTAACCAGGGAAGGAGGAGAGAGAGAGGCTTTCAAGAAAAAGCTGTTCAAAGGCCCTGTGGTAGAAAGAAACATAGTGCAAAAGTGGGGAATGAAAGAAAGCTGTAGAGGCTAGAATGGTGAGAGCACGATGTCAAACAGAGCCAGAACGGTAGGGAGGCTCCAGAGCAGTGGTTTTCAAACCTGAGGATACACATCAGAATCATCCGGAGTACTTGTTAAAACACCATCTGCTGGATTCCATCCCCAGAGTTTCCAATTCATGAGATTTGGGGTGGGGCCCAAAACTTTGCATTTCAAAACACACACTTGTGTGATGCTGATGCATGCTGGGACTACAATTTGAGAATGACTGCCCTAGACTATACAGCACCTGGTGGGCCAGGAGATGAATTCTTTTGGTTCTATCCTAAGGAGAGTGAAAAATTATTGAAGGATTTTTACATGAAGGTGACATGACCCAATTCATCTTTTGAAAAATAAAAAGTCAACTAGAGTTGCAGGGTGGACTAGTCACAGGGTGGAGAAAAGACTACGTAGGGAGACCAGTATGGATGCAAATAGACCAGTCAGAAGGTATGTTGCAGTCGTTCAGGAAAGAGATCATCGTGGCTTGGACTAGGCTGACAGCAGTGGAGATGGAGAGAAGTAGATAGATTTGAGAGCATGAAATCTATAGGACGTGGTGGTGGATAGGAGGGTTATGGGAGAGAATTGTTCCCTGGCTTCTGCTTGAGCAACTAGACAGACACTGATGCTATTTACTGAGCGACCCTGGACGGAGGACCATGCCTGGAGGAAAAGATGATGAGCTCAGTCTTGGGCTTGCTGACTGTGAGGTACCTTTGAGGCATTCAAAAGATGGCAAGTAGACAGCTAATTTAAGAGTCTGGAGTTAAGTCGCGAGATCAAGACGAGATAAAAATTAGGAGTTATCTGAGTGTACGTGAGATATGAAACCCTGGGAGTAGATGAAATCACCAGGGAGAGAAATTAGGATAAGAGGAGCAGAGGACCTAGGACCTCCAACATTTAGTGGCTAGTAGAAGGTGAGCCAAAAAAGGAGAGAGACAAGAAGTAATAGGACCCAAATCAAAGAGAATTGTGCCCTGAAGCCAAGGGAAGGGAGGCAACAGTAGGCAGTAATGCAGGTGCTTCTCAGAGGTCAACTAAGATGAGGAATGTCTATTGGCTTAAGAAGGCAGACCTCACTATGATGACAGCTAATATGGCGAAGGGAGAGAGGAGAGATGAGGGCCAGGCTATAGCAGAAATTGGAAGGACAGAGTGTTTCATCCCCAACCTTCATTTGGTATTATTTTCAATCTCTTCCCGCCCCAGTGATGGTCCAAACCCATTACTTCCCCTCCCCATTTACTGCCAAATGAATCAAGAGTTCACTCTTTCCTTTTTTACCTCCATTTACCCTTCCTACCACTCCAATGTGCCTTCTAGTCTCATTATATTTTTATTAAGTACCATATTCATTGTTTATTTGTTGTACCAACCCACCGAATAGTTGCAAAACTTTCCCTACTCTTTAACAAGAAAGATCCCATCTTTTATTTTTCATTACAGGTGATCTCAAGAATGCTAGGCCCTAGGTTTTGCTTTCCTTTCTTTCATTGGCCAATTACCTTTGGAGAATGGACAATCATGGGAAGATCTGCTGACTCAGCAGCAGAAGGTAAAAGCAATGGAAAGTTAAAGATCACGGAAGTCCTTTACTTATATGAGAGTCTATCTGAATGTCTACGGTGGAAATTTTTTTTTCCTCTGGCCCAAATTACTCCCTGTTCAACAGCAAACTTCAAGTTTGGGATTCAGAGCCAGCTAGATTAGGACACAAACCTTAGCTCTACAAATTCTCAGCCGTGTAATCTTGGACAAGATGCTCAGTCTCTCTGAGACTCATTTTTTATTCATGGATAAAATAAGTATAAGGATACATACCCTAAAATATGGTTGTAAAGGATTGACTGTTGGTCACAGTGCCTAACTCATGCTAAGCAATTCACACATTGTAATCGTGACTGCAGTGGGCTGAGCAAACACCAAGAAGAAGGATGAAAAGCAACCCTACAAAATGGAATTGTTTTCCAAAACGTATCCTTAAATCCTGAGTATTTATTTGGGTCTTTCTACACTAGTCCCTTTAAAGAACTTTAAAATCCATTACACTTTTAAATTCATTCACTTTGGATTGTGCCTTTTTCAATCAAAATTGTACTCTTCCAAAAAAAGGAGCACGCTGAAGTTGCTTTTTAAAATAAAATACTCCCAAAGGGGGAGGTGAGGTGGGGGGGATAGATTGGGAGTTTGGGGTTAGGAGATGTAAACTATTATATTTAGAATGGATAAACAACAAGGTCCTACTGTATAGCACAGGCAACAATATTCAATATCCTGTGATAAAACATAATGGAAAAGAATATGAAAAAGAATGTATATATATATATAGATAGATATGAATACGTGTGTATAAATATATATATATATCTGAATCACTTTGCTGTACAGCAGAAATTAACACAACATTGTAAATTAACTCTACTTCAATAAAATAAATTTTTAAAAAATAAAATAAAATACTCCCAAGTTTTTAGTGTTTAGCTTCTGCTTAAATAAAAACAAGTAAAGAGGTGGGTTATAAAACAAGGGGAAAATACATTAATTGAACAGGTTGGTTTTGTTTAGATATGCAGGTAAATCAAACATAAGGAAAAAACAAAGCATGGCCTAACACTTTTCCCGAAGGAAAAAAAACCCCAGAATAGACAATATAAATGTATTATCATTCATTCATTTGTTCATTCATTCAACATATCAGCTTTGAATGCTTGTTTAGTAAAAGGCCCTGGGCTAGGATCAAAACCAAAAGAATCAGACTTTGTTGTTGTTTGTAAACTCCCACCCTGCCAGGTACAGCCTTGACTCATTGTTTAAAGTAAAAGTAGAATGAACAGGTCAGATGCCAAAGAGAAGAGAAGAGGTGTGATATATGCATGGATGGTCTGCAATTTGGTACAAAGAAACCATGAAAATATTGCATCAAGATTTCTACATCGGGCTTCCCTGGTGGCGCAGTGGTTGAGAGTCCGCCTGCCGATGCAGGGGACACGGGTTCGTGCCCCGGTCCGGGAAGATCCCACATGCCGCGGAGCGGCTGGGCCCGTGAGCCACGGCCGCTGAGCCTGCGCATCCGGAGCCTATGCTCCGCAACAGTGAGAGACCTGCGGACCGCAAAAAAAAAAAAAAAAAAAAATTTCTCATTCTAACCAGAGTGCAACAACTATTTTTGGTACCAAAATAATGCTTTCACTGACTACCATGAAGACTTTTGAGACCAGCCAAAAGGAAATGGCAGGACAGTTCTTAGTCCTAGTGCTGGTGGCCTGAAACCTAAGGAAAAGCATATTCTTTCCTCGGGGTAAGATCTTCTAGCCATAAACTTCTTGTTTTATTGTACCCATTGTTTTATCAAGGACAATGTCATCTCCCTAAGGAACTGTTTTTGTCTTTCATGAGTCACTTAGAATGTTCACTGAGACTTAAACCTAGTTAGCTAAGCATCAGATTCCTGTACTACTCGGGGGTTTACTTTTTAAATATAAGATCTAATCACTTCATGCTAAGGGCCTGTATGTTTTGTGAAGTTCCTGAAGTCCAGTAAAAGCACAAAGATCCTACTTTCCATTCAGCATAGGTGGCTGTATATTTAAACCAAGGATATTCTTGGTTTACATTTGAATAAACTTCTGGAGCATTTATTACATGCCAGCCTCTGTCCTAAAAGGTCGTATATACTATTGCTTTTATAATCCTTACAAGAACTCTTGGGCATGGGAATTATTATTATTTTTTTTAACATCTTCATTGGAGTATAATTGCTTTACAATGGTGTGTTAGTTTCTGCTTTATAACAAAGGGAATCAGTTATACATATACATATGTTCCCATATCTCTTCCCTCTTGCGTCTCCCTCCCTCCCACCCTCCCTATCCCACCCCTCTAGGTGGTCACAAACCACCGAGCTGATCTCCCTGTGCTATGCGGCTGCTTCCCACTAGCTATCAGGCATGGGAATTATTATTCTCATTCTACTGCTGAGAACATGGTTAAAAAACTTGCTCAAACTGTTGACCATTTGGCAAGTGGGGTGATGGGTACATGAGAGTTTACTGTACATTTTCTTTAATTTTATTTATGCTTAACATTTCTTTATAATACAATGTCACTGCTGTTGCTTTTACATATAACATCCCAAAGGCACCCAGTTCATGAGTAAAGCCTGTGGTTTCAAATTCAAGTTTATTTGCTTGCGAAGCCCAAGCTCTTAAACATGACCATACTGTTGACTATCGTCTACTTGAAAATGTTGGTCAATGTCTACGTGGTGCCAAAACGGCCTCCTAGAAAACCAAAACCCAAACCCCAACGAGTCAGCCCATTTGATATACTCAGCGGTAGGCAGCCATCCTAAAATGATTCTTCGATTGAAATTCCTGAGTGGATCACATTACAAAAAACATTTCCTACTTGAAAAGCATTTCCTAGACGAGTGTTTTTTCAGCCCAATCAATGCCGCAGTTTTACCATGAGTACGCTGAATTTATTTATTTATTTATTTAGCATACCATTTGTGGTATAAACAGCCCCTTCTTATGGGGTCCTACAGACCCAAGAACAGCAAACATGACATCTAGCTGCAATCCCAGCATAAAATGAGCACCACATTTGCTGTTTCTTGGTTATTTATCCCTGAAGATAGATAGCCCTCATCTCAAATAATGACCAGGGTATCTTTGAGATGGGGTGTAGATGATCTTTTTACTAACACCTAACAGCAATACATAGCTCATGTGTCTATAGGCAATCACTATTGATTTTATGGGTTCATTCTTTTGTTTCTTAAGAGGGCATATATTTCCTAAGTGACAGTAGTAAGTTTATTTTCTCCTGGCAGAATCTTACAAGCCCCTGTGATTCATGCTGCCACCCTCAAACATGGGGAAACGAGGCCTAGGATTTACCCTGACACCAATTTCCTAACAACATTTATGAACAATTTCTAGCCCCAGCTGCTGGAGACCTATCCCTATGCTTTGTCACTGCATTATGTCCTGAAGGAAACGTGTGATTTCTCCCTCTTGCCAGAGTTTGGTTTAAGTGGACCTCAGACTTGCCTATGGAATAGTTTCTGGAGAAGCAAGGAGTTCTGGGAAGCATCAAACATATGTCAGGGGCTGGGGGAAGCATGACTTAGTTTGTAAAAAGAAGAAAAAGAAGCTCTCTGGAGCTTAAGAACATAAACCCCAAAGGGGGGTGTGGGCAGCCGTTGGGTTGCGTGCTTCCCTTATCACTAAAATGGCTTATTCAGATAAATCTTCTCAGTGGAAACCTCTCTGATGCTGTGGTTTCTGAACATGAGGAAAACATTTTGAGCCACTGAAAATGCTGATAAGGCAGTAATACAACAGCCGTTTTCTTGGCCAAACCTATTATTCCATAAAGATGCGTATCAGATATGTGCTATTTAAATACTGCAAAAAATATTAAAAGGCCTACCTACCTCTTGTTAAAATAGGTGACTAAAAGTTGATATATTTGGGCAAACATTACTGTGGCACTAGGGAAGTAAGATCAAAAGCTGAACAAAGGTTCACTTCTTCTCCAAACCCATCCCAACCCCCGACCCCATCCCCACCACTGAATTTAAGTAAACATGTCTTTGTAATTCTCAGGCTTGATGTCTTAATCCAGGAGTTTTTAGGCTTATCAAACCCCATATCCCCTTTATATTACAAATAGTTGATAACATAACCAACCTACACACATAATAATAATAATTTGAAAAAATATTAATATGATGACCTCACTACATTATAGAGGAGAAAGAAAGAAAATTAATGTATAATAACACATTATAAAATATAAGGGCTCAGGCCTGATCACACTACTGATACTGACACTTCATCCCCTTATATCAAAGAATTGTGGATTTAAGAAAAGTTAAGAGTACTCACAAGATGTAGCCATTCTTTCCGTTTGACATTTTGAAATAAGTAAATAAGTAAATTCATACATACATGCATAGAATTACCATGAGTGTGACAGCTACAAACTCATACTGATACTCAAACCCAAATTTTCCTAAGTTGTACTGTCATCAGTGATATGATTTTCTGAAATGGTGAACAATGCTTAGTAAATCTCTGAAGGTAATCAACTATAACCTACCTTCTATAGCTGCATTCCTGGAAAAAATAATATTAAACCATTATCTATCTCTCTATATATCATCTATCTATCATCTTTTTTCTTACTCTAGGTTCTAAATAAGATAATCATATGCAGGTTTTTCAACCAAATTAAATGTCCAGCAGAATATGTTAAAGTCATAGAGGCCTCAGAAAATTTCCTATTTTGTGTGTCCATCTTACACATTATAGGATGCCTACCACCCCCAGACCCGACCCACTTAAATGCCAGTAGAATCCCCTCAATTGTGACAATGTAAATAGTCCCCACAAATTCCTAAAAAGCCTCCTAGTGGCTGTGCTCCCTTTGAGAACCAATGCTTTCCTCCACAATTTGTACTGTGGTTCCTACAAGGAATGCCCTGTTCTCACCTTCTTCCAAGATATATACACTATCCCTTTTTATAGTTCAATAAACTCATTCACTCACCTTTAACCTGGATTGCCACTAACCCTTCTAGCCGCACCAGATCTCTCCTACTTCTGAATCCCCATCACGTGGATTATTTCTGGGGTTCACATCAACAAGTAATTATCTGCTAGCCCATGCTGATATTTGAAAGCTTCACATGAACACGTCTTATCCCTCCAAATCAACTGTAAATTTCTCAAAAGCAGTCTTTTCAGTATTTCTGTTAACAAAGTTCTGTAGAGGCGCTGTGGATTGAGGTTGAGTTAATAAAGCTAAAAGTCTGGGCGAGTGGATTTAATACTTTTTGGACTTGTGAAAATGCAAATTTAGAGCAGTCCAGATTATACCTCAAACTTCCAAGTCATTATGTCACCTGAATATTATTCCCACAGTACAAATTCACTCTGATCCCAATTCACAGTCCCTGGCACTTACTCATACCCATTTTGAACTTAAAACTTATGACTCAGAAACCAATCCACCTACTTTCTCTAAACCAGTACATCTCAAACTGTGGACTGTGTATACTACCTATGTCAAAACCAACTGGAGATACTCGTTAAAAACAAAACAAAACAAGAAACCAATACTGGGTACTGTCCCCTGGAATCTGCACAGAAACACGGTTCTATATAATACACCTCTATTCAGTTAAGCTAATCCCTTCATTACGAAACCATTCATCCATGTTTCTTGAATGTGAATAGGACCTTTACACTAAATAGGGAATCCAGTCAAAATGGTACGGCAGCCTCTAAATCCAACCTTAAAATCCTCCAGACTATGAATCTCATGAAAGCCAAGGTCAAGAAGCAGAATTATTTTGACAGTTGACTTTCAGTGATACTGTCTAATTTATTACAAGGAATGGCTCGTCATGTGGTGTTTGCATGTTATTTCACTAATATTTTGCCTATGTGATGCATCATTTTGCTAGTCAAAATCTGCATTTTATTCCCAGATAAACTCAAATATATTTATTAAAAGGTTAATTCATGCCAAAAATCCTCAGCAGACAATTTCCTAGGGGAAAAAATCAAGAATGGGTAGTTCTCTGTAACTCTTCTCTTCTGCTACATTTGAGACTGCAGGAGGGCAATGACCTTCTATTCTGTTTATTCCTATCCCCCATTCCTTGCCTGGTACATATGGAACAATTTATAAGAATGAATGAATGAAATGCACCTAAAAATATATGAACTGGAACACTCAACATTAGTAACAAGTGATAATTTTATTCATCTGATAAGTATTTGTACATTTCCTACTGCATGGATTTAGCTCTGTGAAGCCAATGCCATTGTTTGGAAGAAGTTAAACCTCCTGATAATCACAACAGCTACATTTATGGAGTATTTAATCTGTGTTGAATGTTTCAGAGACACTATCTTGTTTAATCCCGACAGCAACTCTAAGGAGACAAGTATTACTCCTCACGTTTTGCAGATAAGAGAACTAAAACTTAGAAAAATGAAGTATCTTTCCACTTCTAAGCAGAAGCAGCAGAATTCCAGCCCAGATCTGCCTGCGTCTAAAGTCTGTTACTCTTAATCACATCACCCTTCTGTTCTGAGTTGGGGTGATAGGAGATGTGGGTACAATAAAACACAACGATCAGAGAGTTGGAGGCCACAGAGACGAACAAGATGAAGTGTCAAGGAGCTAATAATAACTGTATGAGCGAAGCATTCAGAGCCGGAAGTGATGAGAGAAGGTGGCAATGCAGGTATGCGGGCTGAGGTCACTCTGGGAAGGAGAGCAGATGTGTCAAATAAGAGACGGCATTCTGGGGATGGAGGCCAAAGAGGCGGCAGCTCTGTGGCCCCTAAACACACAGCTGGGGGTGGAAACGTTCAGCATACATGACTCATGAGCTTGTAGCAGATGCATCTGGACACAAACTACAGGAGACAAGCGCACACAACAGCCTGCACCCATGCCTCGTGAGTTTTCTGCACACAACTTGCGTGCATCTCACGCAAGCCTGTGGCCTTTATTTTCCAGCTCAGCCCACCACACCCTGTGAGTCACGGCCCCTCGTATCTGTTCCTAGACAGCTGTCTGCAACCACCCAAAAGGAGGACAGATGAAAGATGAAATTACCTATCTGGGCTTCACGGCAGGCTGAGCCAACTGTACTCATTGATAGGGAAACCTCTGGAATTCAGGCTCAGTTTGGAGAGTCACCAAGAAGCGGATTACAGCTACAGAGAGCTTAGGTGACTCACCCCAGCACTAGAGGCGAGAACAGCTGGAGCTGAGGCCATGGCTAACAGAGGACTCCGCTTGAGGTGGGCCATGGAACACTCGCCTGCCGGTCCTTGGCCCTTCCCTGAATCTATGTAACTGCCATTTCTTCTCCCTCCCACCTCCCCACGAAAACATGGCCTGCAGCTTCCCTTGCTAGGCCTGTTTCTTTGAAGAGCAAGAGGAGAAGACTCAATGCATGTATCATGAGGGTGTAGGAGCGTGCGCTTCTGTCAGGCCCAGGCAACTAGGGCAACCCTCATTCACCAGAAGTGACGCCTGGCCTCTCGTCAAAATCTCCAATCAAATTTAACGCACCATGAAATGTCAAATGCTCAGGGAAAAGGCACCACACCTATACGTCAGGCCCAGTACTAGGCATTTTATATGGCAGCAAATGGTATAGTCAGGATCACAACACCCCTCGGAAGCTGGCACTAGGATCATCCCCGTTTACAGATGGGAGAACTGAGGCAGAGCAAGGATACACACATTCAGTTCTGCTACAACACACGTGTGTTCCAACCTAACTGATACATTAGGGGAAAGGTTGAGCCTAATGGGAATTTGTGATGTTCGTGTTTGCTGACATTCAGTTCTCACTGCAAGACACATTGGGTGAATGCAGAACCTACACTTGGCCGAACTGAGTTGCATGGAAGTATACAAAATGCACACCTGCACATCCCTCAAGTGTCCACCATCTGTCTCAGTTCACCACAGGTGTTATGAGTCACACCGTCTACATCTGGTGCTACAACTTTCCATCCCATTTCCGATAACCCTGCTTCCACCACTTCACAAGCGCTCAAAAACTGCAACCCATTCGATGCCCATGTCTACAAGCAAACTCCCGATCTTTTTCAAGGCAAGGTGCCGTATTTATTGGGTTTTTGTATTTCCCACCTATTTAACACATGTAAACTGTCTACTGTTTATTAGACTCCTATCTTTTTTCCTTAATATATCACTGACAAGTTTTTGCCATGTGGCCCTAGCCTCAATTTTCCCCATAAGCTCTGTGATTTTCTTTCGCCCAATTTCGCAAAGTGCAGTGATTTTTAGAAACACATATGTTGTGTTATAGCATAACTCTATGAAACTTGCCCAAGGTCACATGGCTAAGTAGTGGCCCAGCAGAAATTCAAACACAATCTGCTCAGGGACACAGCCTAGCTTCTTAACTCCTATATTTTTCTACTTTGACATTCATGATCTCTTCTTATCTTCACAGCAGCCTTAACAGGATCTCATATGTAATTCCCATTTTACAATGGAAGAAATTGAGATTCAGAAAGTAATTCACCCAAGGAAACCTTGGACCAAGTTAACTGTAAGGTGTAACTCTAAAATTTTCACTTGGGTCTGTTTTTCTTTAAGTACTTACCCAGGTCAGGATTCCAGCAGTCTGTATAACTGGTAAGAGTTAGTGCTGAAGGGGTAATGCCACAGGCCTTCACTGACAGTTTACTACTTCAATTTTCCTTGAGCAGCTTAAGAGTAGGTCCTCAAGATTTAGAGCCATTATCTAAACTATTTGTTTATTAGTTCGCTTTTTGGTTATTGTTCATTCATTCCTTCACCTAGTATTTATTGAACAGTATGATGTTCCCTTTGTCTGGAATGCTCTAATTGCAATACCTAGCCTTTAGGTCTTACCCTAAACACCACTCCCAGGGCCGACTTCCATAATCTATGCCCCACCAGACCAGTCAAAAGGGTCCTTTATCAATAGAATCCTTCGTTGATCCTTCCCAGTACTTACTACTATCAAAGATGGCATGATTATTTGTCAAGAGTTCTTTTTTCATCCTTCCCCATATGATGCTAAGCTCAATGACCAGATATCATGTCCACCCTTCTTTTTATATGTATCCCCAGCATCCAGGGTCATACTTGAAACACAGTAGGTGCTCAATAAATACTTGATGGTTTTACTAATGAACTTGGACCTGGCACTGAGATAAAAAGAAGCCCAGAGTACAGGGAACATCTTCAACCTAGACAGGCACCTCTTGCACAAATAAACTTTTAAAGGTTATTGAAATTCTTGGGCTGAAAAAGGATATATTCCTGCACTGTGTGCACAGAAAAGCTGTAAAGAAAAAGTAGCTGACGGACAGAAAACTGATCCACAACAGCATCTATAAACGGACCATGAAATCATCAGGTTCCTTGGTCTTTTATTTGTTTCTGGATGGAATCCCAGGCAGGGAAGATAACCTTCACCTCAGAACAATGTGGCACATCATATGTAAATGTAATGAGATAATGAATTATTCCAGTGTCATTATGCCCATGATTTATGGGGAGACATTATCTGCTAAAAGCCCAGGCTGAAAGAATATTGATTTCACTTTTACCAAGACAGCCATTTAAAACTTTTTAAAGACAGCAAATGATTGTTTAAAAGACCAACTTCAAAAAGGCCAGTTTCAAATCATTTGGCGGGGAGGAGTGGGAGGAAGCAGAAACGGTGATCAGCTACTCTAAGAGCCAGTTGGACCAAGCGAGGTGCTCTTGTTCTGTATTCTCCTGGAATACCTCGTTCCTCTCCTTTACAGGACTTGGCTGCACTCACAGGATTTTATACCAAATTCTGCTTTGGGACCACTTTTAGGTTTGAAGCTGAATTTTACTTTTTCTGGGCAAATAGTTTTCTTTATCCTTCCCACTCAACTTATTCTGATATCCAGAAGCCAAGAGTTGATGCTATTTGGTAGCGGTAGCTGTGGTGGTAGGCAGTTTTCCTTTCTCCTTTAAATAAAATAACACTATTTTCTCAAATACTATCATGTTGATAGTAAATTATGCTTCCCCCAGAATATAGGGAGAGCATACTGATGAATGTTTTTC